>NW_009260769.1:1359691-1394059 GCF_000687185.1 Egretta garzetta
CAAGAATACCAGTCAGCAGCGTCTGCCTGTCTCATTGTAGAAGGAAATCCATGCTTTCAGCAATTTATTTATAGAAACCAAATATCTGTAGCAGCCCAGTTGTCTGTAAGTCCATGAAAGAACAATACAGTTCACAGCAACTTTGAAGTACCTCATCCTTTTGAATAGTTTAGGTACAGATTTAAGCAGATTCACCTTTTAGCAGTGATTCTCTATACTTTGTACAGAAACGACTGGAAATATTTCTGGTTTACTCCTTTTGCCTTCTGGGGAAAGATTATATTAGGTTTTGGATTAATCTGAAAATGTCTAATGCCCTCTGTTTAAGTGCAATGGAGAACATTTTGATTTTTGTGGATACTGAAAGCTAGTATGGATTTAGCAGCTCAGTTCTTATTTATCTTTCAGACCATTAAATCTGACTTATGTACTCCATGGTAAATAGAAATAATTTTGGTCCTTGTTGTTATGAAATCATTAGAAAGGCTGAGGTACATCTATAATGGCTGTCCATTAATATAGTCATTATATTTAATATTAAGCAACTTGCAGGCTTGGATTTTCTAAATGCTCTTACTGAGGGAGCCACGAGTCTTGGTCTTTCCAGAGGACTATGGAGCTTTTGCCTTCCTTCAGATGAAGTCAGTTGGAGATCTTCACAGCACCCACACCATCTGTAAGGCACTGCCCAGCAGCACCAACAGTGAAATGTAACTATTAGGCTAGTTCTTGGTTCAACCCATTTATCTGTTGGTGTTTCTTGGGTAAGATTTCTCACCTCTCTATGATACCAATGTACATTTGAGCCTTATGGCAGAAATGCTGAGTGGGTGGCGGGGATGTGAGCTACTTATGAAGCCAGTCTTGCTCTAGAGATGCTACTTGGATGTCAGTCAGACTCATCAAAAAGGCTCTTTATCATTTCCTAATGTCACATTCCCATTGTCAAGCAAAACAGCTTAATCTAATGCGAACAACATGTGCAAGATGTTTGAGTGTCTGGTGTCCCCTATTTGATATATAAATATATAAATATTAACTTATGGGATATTGTTTTTCTAGCATGCAGCCCTGTGTTTTTCTAAGACACCAGAGCTATCCATCTGCCTCAAGTATACAAAAACACCCATATTTTCTAAAACTCAAGTGTGCTTTTGTATAATTGAAAAAAAGTTCTAGTCATTTTCTGAAAAGTGACAGTAAATAACTCCATTTTCATGCTAGGGATATTGAGTTATGCTGTCTCTTTCCTGTGATACAGTCTCACAGTCTTCAAATTAATCCTGTCTCTACAGACCTTTTGGGCACAGCAAGTTACTGCAGATCTAGCTGCAGACAGCATCCATCTGATTCTGTTCATCCAGGAGGAACAGAATCCAGCTCTAAAAATCCATCCTTGGCTGGGCTGAAGTTGGCAGTTTGCAAGCGTGTATGAAGAGATCAGCTGCTTAAGGAAAGGCTGTTTCTGTGTTCTTTGGAGGGTGATCTTAGAAGAAAAAATGAATGCAGTAAATATCTGAAAGCTGCTGTGCCAGACTAAAACAGGACAGAATGGGATCTTCAGTGTCCCAAATTTTTCCCTTCTCATGCTCCATTCTCTCCTCCAAATTGGCAGCTGTTTCCATGAACACTCATTCCTTCCCCTAACTGTTGGCTAAGAGGCCATTTCTAAGACTGATGCAATATCATTCAAGATGAGAGTGCTTTTCCTAGATACAAAAGTTGTTGTCATACTCCTATCCTCTCCCCTAAAACACAGTTACATCTGTATGCCACACTATTCCTTGTAAAATGGCTATAATGGTTCATTTTCCTTTCCTAGACCTTTTCATGGCCATAGCATAAAGGTTATTTTAACACCAACTTTGTGACTGCCAATATAGTTACCTCACAGTTACGTAGATTTTCCATGGAGCCTTGGGGTGTCTTATTCTTGAGGGGAACTCCAGCTTAGCCAGGTGAGTAAGACTGTGTTAAAACTGAAACTATGTTAATTGCATAGTCTACCTTATTACCTTAGGCTTCAATCTTCTGAGTCATCTGTTGTTTGCTTTTTCCCTTGTGAAGTAATGCATCTGTACTTTCCTTTGTTTTTCACTTAATTTTGAAGTATTAATAGAACTTTTCTTGGTTGCTTTTTTTTTATAGTCATTGCTTTTAAAACTCATTTTGCTTCTTAGCCTTTCTGACTCTGTTATTGCATTCTTGTGCTATTTCTTCATATTCACCCTTAGTCCTGTGGCTTTTTCACACTCCTTATATGAGTCCTCATCTTGAATATTAGCAAAGAGGAATTTTATTAAGAATTGCTACAAATTGTTTAATTTCTTTTGTAATTTTTATAACAAATACATAATTATGGATATTTTTACATGAAAAGTAGTTACCTAAATGCCTAAATTAATTTTGATGTTGTAAATTCTTGTCACATTGAGTGAAAAGGTTTTTCTCTTCAGTTTTGAGTTCATCACCTTTCACTTTCACTGCACTGAGATTGAATAGAGAGGCGTTGTCGAGCCTGTAAAGAATACAGAGGATTGGTTAGATAGGATTGATATGTTTTTGAAAGGAACTAGTTTGAAAAATAGTTTCTATTTCTAACTCTTAAGAGTTGTATATGGGAATTTTCCAATGTGCTGTTTTGCCATTGATTTGAAAAGAAATTGAATTAATCTGATAAGATTTTATAAGGCAAAATAATTACCATGAATATTTTGTTAAGAACATAATTATGTTACTCTTTCAATTGTGCACTTTTTCTTTATCCCTATACATGACATATCTGGTATGAATATGTAAAACATTTTGCTTTTAGGAAAGTTACAGCTTCACAGGGCAGGGGAGTTGATGTCTTGATCTAAATAAGGAAAACTCAGTGTTTAAATAAAGACAGCCACGGATTCAAAGAGTGCACTACTGGTTTGTTTATCCAAGTTCATTTAGGGCTTGCGTTCTGAAATGCTAAATTTGCCTATACATTTCATGGATTAGCACATTTGCAGCCTATCTATAGAACTATTTTCAGGAATTGTGTCTGAGAACTGATAGCTAGAAGATAAAGAGATAGCAAACAACAGCTTACTAAAAGCTGATTCACTGTAAGGCAGCGTGTGAGAACTCACTGTTTCAGGACAGACAGTTTCCTTAAAATCAACTCCAGCAATACCTGAAGCTCATCTGCTTGTCTTTGCATTGAAGCAGGAAAAGGACATACCTTCAGGTGCAAGTGAGAGAGGCTTTGGGAAGATGTTTGAGGATGATTGTTTTTTTCCCTCTGAAACTGATTAAGTGTGCTCATGGGATGAAACCTTGAGTGAGCAACTTCACCACTTGCTCGTGGGTGCCAAGATGGAAGCCTGCAAGGGCAACCGCCCCTGCCCCCAGGGCACCTTTGTCCCTCTGCACTGGCTTTGAACCTGGGCCATGTTTAGAGCCGACCCATTTTCTCAGATACTGGGAATTGAGGCCAGTTACTCCAGATGAGGAAGTAAATGGATGTCTTTAGCCTAGCATTTATAGTAACTGGATGTTGTTAATTGTCTTCTGATATGAAAAGGGACAAGCAAGTGTTTCCTGCTCATCTTTTTTGGTAGCTTTCCATGCATCTGAACTTTGTTGAACTTTGTAAACAGGGAAGTCTTTTATGGCCTTCTTCACAGAAGGGCAATTTGAGTAATTTGTTTTATGTGTTACAAAATGTCAGCAGGTTTGTGTCTAATGGTAGAAGACCAAAAAGGCATTTGAAACTTTGAATGTTTTCTTGTGGTGTCTTCTATCAGCTAGTACTGCACACTAAAACTTTCTCTGATACATTAAGGAAAATGCTTCTGGGGTCTATTCCAAGCTTAGACATACATTGCTACTATGCTCAAAAGCATAGATTACTGTGCATGTGCGTTGCACATCAGTGAGAGAAGTTTTGTACACCATTCAAAATTGACTGTATTTTCACGTTCTGAAGTTCCATCAAAAAGAGAAACTTGCAGTTGAGTAATGGAGTTTTTGATGGAAAAGGAGAAAAAGATAAAGCCATTTTGAGGGTTAAAAGTATTCTTGAACTCTGTTGAAATGAATAATTCAGGCTGTTTGGAGAATATATTTACAACTGCAAATTGCAATCAACACAGGAAAAATCCTGCAAATAAATGGTCAAAATACGGAATTAAGCAAAAAAAAAAAAAAATGCCCAAACCATTTCATAAAGCAGATAAACTTATGGAACTTATTATAATTATTTTTTTAATATAAAATTGCTCTATCTGACACTAACATCTTCTGGGCCATCTGATGTAAGTGTATTCTACAGCAGAGACTCAAGAGGTCCTGAAAAAACATTTTTGGGGACAGGCTTCAAGACAAAAGAGTAGGAAAAAGAAAGAAAGGAAGTAAACAGTGAGGACAAAATGGAAATTAAGATCTACTAGCTGTAATATTTTTTCAATTTCTAGAAAATTCAAATGACTACAGGTTGAAGATTGAGAGAGACATGATATCAGAGTTATGACTGCATAATCTTGGACTACCAATGAGATTTGCAATATTTTATCAAAGAAAAGATAGTTTGATCTGCCCTAATTCTTAGGGGACAATCCAGCAGAGTTCTCATTCCTCCAGGAATTGCAAGAAAACCTATTAATTAGTCTCTGATTCATAGAGTCTGACTCTTCCCCCACTCTGGATTTGCACTTGAAGATCTTCGTTAACTGACTCATAGTAAGTGAATTCATTTCATACATTCCTAATTATTGTCAGTACCCATGTGCATGCACACTACATTTACAGAGAACTGTGCCAATTGTTCACAGAAATGAATTACACAACTTACAGAAATGGGAAATGAGAACAGGCAATTTGTGTGCTTGTGTAATAACCGAATGATCAAAAATGGCCTAAATAAAGAGAATCGATCATCTGAAAGTGTTTTTCTAGGCATGCACACCAGGAAAATGTTTTTGCCTGTAGAAAAAAAGCCAAGCAATCAAACCAGAATTAGAGCAGAAACACATGCTATGTGGAAAATTTTTCTTGATAATTTATGCTTTCAGCTCACAGTATCAGGCTTGCTTTGACCATCTTTGATGCTTCTTATAGTTCTAAGAACTTCTTGCTTATTTTTGACCTAAAATTCCTGGGGCTTGGTTTTATGTGGGACTGATTTTTGTTGGCTCTTAGGTGGCAGCATTTGCATGTTTGTTTTCACAGAGAGACAAAGCTGGATCAAAAGATCTGTATCACTTCAAATAAAATGGGAGCAGAAGAGCATTGTCTATCCAAACTGTTACTGTGAGCAGTTGCTTACAGAGTAGCTGGGATCCTGTACTTAAAATGCACAAAAATAAAAAAAAAATTCTCTAATTTAAAGAACTCCTTGCACTAGTGACTTATTAACAATTAATACATAGCTAAGTCATGCTGCAAGGCAGATTTTCCTTTAATTTGCATCTACATCATAGCTATCAGGCTCTTGGTAAGTATGAAGTTTTAAATTTGTTAAAAAATACTACCATGATCTTATTTAATTTGGCCTTTGTCAACTAGCAACTCATATTTCCAGCTCTTCACTGCAAACAAAAGACCAAGAAATAAAAAAAAACCCCAACCCATGGCATGCTAAAACATTTGCCTGACTTGAGACGTCAGGGCTCTAAGGAGAATACTATTGGTGGGAAGTTGTGAAAGTTAGGTATGTGAAACTATTGAAATATCTATCACAAGGACTCACGTATGGCACATCTCCATATTAAGAGATTCTATGAAAATCGTAAGAAATTACATCATATGACTAGCCACAAGCACTGTAATTGCTATAATGCTATCACATATGGGTCTGTTTCCAGAGTCTGGGCCCATATTGTGAAATTCATGAGAAACAGTTCCTTTTTAATTGGATAAGAGTGGGGATGAGTTCTCTGTAACATGGCCTTCAGAAACAGTTTTTTCAGACTGTTTTCTTTTTGTCTAGAGGAGTTCATGTATTGGCCATAAAATAGTTGGGATTATAAGTAGTGGATTGGCAATCAAGCATGCTCAACTGTTTGGCTACAAGTTAAAGTCCCAAGGGTCAAGCCAGACATTCTGTTACCGAAGATAATATTCCTTTGTTTGTGGGCTGATATATTTACAAGTGAATCACAGAATGTTTAAGAGAGATAGATAGCACATTCATTCTCTTAACCCCTCCCCATATCTTCAAATATTTAAAATGATATATCAGAAATTTAAGAATAAGGTTATAAGTCTGCCATATTAGCACATTACTTAAAATACTGTTCTTTGTCTATTTTCTTAGGTGAATGTTGTGACAATTACATTTTCACAAATATTATGACTAACAAACCAGGTTTTCTGTGTAAGATTCCTATGTGATATGATTTTTTATGCCTTTTTTTTTTAAGAAATTTGATAAAAATGTAAAGACTATGCCTCAAATTAATGACATCTGAATTTGGAAAATCTGTGTGCAACGGAAGGTAGGGAACTAAATAAATCAGAGTCCTTCAAAATTTATAATTGGGATAATAATAAAAGTGCAGCCCATGGGGAGGAAGAGTGGATGGGGCAGACATGATGAATTAAATTTCTAAAGAAAGTTACAGAAAATAAAATCAAACCCGGTAAAAATTATGTTATTCCCTCCTCCCCTGTCCTAATCAATAACTATTGATACAGCTGAGAAAAGATGCTTAAAAGCCTGTTTTGTGACTGCTACTTAGGAAACTCATAAATTAAAAAAGAAATTGTACCAATGTAAGTCTTCCTCCTTTAAACAATGGAGCAAATTGTATACTTTGAGGCACACCTGACTCTCTAAAACATACTGGGGATCTTTCAGCGGCAATTAGACTGCATGCTGCATATGCATGTTTCGTGTGAATGATGCTTAAAGGAAGCATTAATGGGAACACTGATTTTCATCTATTCATTTATGGTAAAGAAGCTGTGGTCTTCTAAAACCTTCTCGAAAATTTGAGATACAATTATTCAATCTTTTAAGGGACTCCAGGTAATTTTGGTTCAGGTTTCTAAGCACTTCCCAAGCTGTTCAATCAGCTGCACTTTGTAAAGTACTATGAAAATATAAAACATGATATAAATGCTATGTATCATAATTAGTAACTCACTAGTTTACTTTTATGTGTACATTGAGTATTTTGGACAGGAAATACAGAGAGAGAACATACGTGTACTTCGGAAGAGAATATGTTATGATGAAATGACTTGTTCAGAAGACTCCTTAAAGAAAGCGCTATAGGAAATGCTTTATCTTAGAACAAAAGCATGGTGACTTCTGAATATTACATCACCAAATGAGGAACCCACAAGCAAGACATAATTTTTACTGTAAGTACCACTACTATAGACAAATAATTTAATTAAACTTTAGTTTTTAATCAGTTTCCATAGCTTGAGATGGTGGGCTAGAATGTAGAATTAGATTAATTGATTAATAATGAAATCAGAGAAAATGCCATGGTGACATATGTATCAGTTCTAAATAAAGGTGTCTTATTTTAGCTAATGGCCTTTCTTTTGAAATGTTGATTTTGTAGTAAGGTCTGTTTAGACACAACACTTGTGTATGTACTGAAGATTTGCTATATCTGAATGGCATAATTTAGGCAAATTACATCTGTTATCCAGTATGCTATTACTGAGAATGCTTATTTGGGAAGCAGGAGACATCCTTAACTTTGATCTGATTGCAAATATCACTTAAATACTGTCCATATTTATTTACATATAACAATGTAATGATTAATTTGGAGCTTGGAGATTAAGAAACTGTTGAATGGACTGAACTTTATAAAAAAAAAACAACACTTGAAACATGCTTTCACTTAAACATATTACAGTGAGTGATCCCTACTGTAGTCAGCTATTGGAAGTCCTTGTGTTTTTATTTGGGAATTATCAGCAGGTATGTAAGTTTTGGCTGGAAAGTTTTCTCAGGCCCTGGGGAAAATCCTAGCCAAAATCTGAGAGAGAAAAAATTAACGCTCTAGGGCTTAGACAGCATGAAAGAGGAAAATCTGTTTGCAGATCTCTATCAGACTAGGGACTTGCACTGTAGGTTTCTGAATTAGAGATGAGTCTTTTGAGCCACCACAAAAGGAGCTGTTCTGAGTTTACAATATTTCCTTTGCTTTTGTGTATTGTTGGTTCTGGGTTTTGGTCTTTATTTTTTTTTTCCCCCAAAGAAACTTTGCAAAATGTCTGCTTCCTTCCAATGTGATGTATGAGTGGGATTTTTGTGAGTGGGAATTTTCTCCTTCTGCTTTGTGGTCTGTAGCCCTCTCTGAGCATAAGGGTAAACATAATCATGAGTAATTGTGTTGGATTGGGGATAAACAATTTATCGCCTTCATAATGGAACCCTTAGTGCCATATAACGGAACTTTGTTCTTTGATATAGTTTTGTTCGCAGTTATTCATCTCCTTTGGATCACTGTCTACTGTTCAACATTTCTGAAAGTGAACTAGAATTTATCTTTATTTTGAATGCTTAATTATGTTGAAATCATGCCTTCCAAAATACTTAACCCTTTTTATTGAAGGACCACTTTTCCTTGAATTAATTGAATCCTTTATCTTATACTCCTTTTACTCGGATGTGAATGTTCAGGTTGGAATTATTGATTAAAAAGCCCAGGCTATGGTGTTTTCTCCTTGGTTTCCTTTCATTCCTTCTCTGCTCTCTCAGTGATTCGGTGGTTACATACTTTTCTCTAGAATTAGTTTAACATTGCTTTCTGGAGCAAAGTCAGAGGCTTTAGATAACCTGTCAACCATTAGCATTATCGCTGAAGAATGAGTAGTTAGAAAGACTGCTTAAGAATCTTTAGGATGCTGATGAACTCAAGCATTTATTTTTAAATACTGAAAACAAACACCACCATCACCACCACCAAGTTATTTTCTATCAATTTTTTTCCCATGACTCTAAGGAGTATGGAAAACAGCTGAGATAAGTTATACTAAGGTACTAAGACTGCTGTAGCACCCAAGTGCAGTTGTTCCGTAGCCTCTACAAACTCATGAATACATATGTCAAAGTCTAAGGGAGACCTCGGGCAGGCAGAATTTAATTACTTAACTAGAATTTAAGTAAAGCTGTAGGACCACCTGGGAAGGAAGGTGTTGCTCGTTGCTAGTAGGGTGCCAGGCAGGAAATGTTTTTAGATTATTTACTACGTAGAGTAACCTACAGTGCAGTCATAATTTAAAATGATAGAATACTAAAGAGAAAAATGTACAGTGTCAGTAATTTTCAACCTACTAATGAAGTATGATGGAACAGAGCCATCATGCTGTATTATGCAATCCGCATTTTATAGAATGTGTGACTATAACTTCAGTTATTTGCTGTCTATTGGGAGAAATTACACCAACTTAACATTTAAAAACAAAAAGTACTTTTCAAAAGAAAAGGGAAGGAAGTAGCAACTCTGTCCTCTCTGAAATGGAAGTTTCATATAGGGCCTTGGATTAGTAGGACACAATCATTTTCTGTGGCATTCATTCTGAAGGGTATGTTAGAGTACATCTCAAAAGAGAGTTGGTGCACCACATCGAAGAAGAAGGTGAAGGTAAATATTAGCTATGGGCTGTAACACAACCCCCTTTTCATATGAAAAACAAAACATAATGCAAACAAGCCAAGAAGATCAGATGTGATTTGCTTTGAAGGCTGTGTCTAACAGACATTTAATCTGTATGTCTTTAGGGTTAATGATGCTGTTTCAGTATTTGCAAGACAAGTGTTGCCAGAAAAGCCATAATCTAAAATGAGAAAGGTGAACTAAGATCAGAAATAGGGAAAAATCATAAACAGCCTAATACCACAAACAGCACCTCAACTTATTTCTCTGTAGATACTGGACAAGCTGAGGTTGAAGTCTCTTAAGAGAATGGAAAAAAGAAAATATTTCTGGTATTTCTAAGTGCCTTAGAAATAGGTATTATGTTTGAAAGTGGAGGAGAAAAAATAGAAGGCTGTCCCAGAACTGGCATTCATTGTTTGACTAACTGTTCGTCTTGCAAATATTTTTGGTACATATTAGGTCATGCTCCAGCTAAATGGATGATGCTTTATTCTGGTAGCCTCTGTTCCATTATTCCATTGGTCTTCAAAATATCTGGTTTTCTAGATTAGTTAAAAAGCTGCATCAATAAATATAGCCAGGCATTTGTCAGCCCACTACAGCTGTAAGGACTTAGTTTGCAGAGATCGTTTAAATTTACGTATGCTTACTATGTATGCTTTGTATTTCTCCTGGCTGTTGGTGAGAATTCTACTGGGGTCAAGATTTTAAATTTGGAAGTATACCAAGTGCAGTCACAGGGGAAAGCTGAAAATTGTCTGGGAGAAGATAATGAGGCAAGCTTTGAAAAAGATAGTGCAAAAAAATAGATGGAAATGAATTCCTAATACCTTTAATATATGAAGTAAAAAAGATAAGTGGTATTGACAAAGCATGTTTGAGAAGTTGAGAGGCATAATGTTGAGCATAAGTACATTTTTTGTACTTTCATTTTAATATGATTGATTGACATAGGTGAAATAGATGGTAGTTTAATTTTCTTGTATGTATAACCACTTCCCATTAATCTGTAATTAAAAGAGAGGCTTTACTTCCTACATCCATTTCTGGAAGAGAAAGGAACTGCTCTATGCTGGCAGGCAAATTCATATAACATTCAACATGGTATAATGCTGAGATCTTCAGTATGATGCGGTAAACCACAAAATAACATGAAGACAAATACCTTTTTGGCCTCCTTCCACTGTCTTATTTATTATGTCCTTCTTCATTTCTGACTGGTGGAAAGGAAAAGAATGCATGACTTAAGGTAGTCATGACCACTTCTTAGCAATTTTGTGTTTTGAGACAATATTTACTACACGAAACATTACAGTAAATGTGCAGAGTTGTCCATGCATGATTTTTGAGTTACCCAAAGAGAGCACATCTCTCTAAAGGGAGATCAGAGTGGGCTGGGAGAAGGATGATTTTATTCATGCAGTCTTTCCTGCAAAGATATAATGCAGGTTAAATGTGAAATGTAATATAATGTAGTCCGGGCTTCCACAGTGGTCTAGCACAAGTTTGGGGTTTTTTTTCCTACCTCCTATTTCACATCCCCAGGAGTTTAGGCCAGGATCTAAAAATTCCTTTCATAACTGTTCTGTCTGCACATTGAGTAATCAAACCCATGAAGTTTGGGTAGGTTCTGGTTCTGTGGATACAAACAATCCAAAATGTTTGGGCAAAAGAGTCCAGTGTGATTTTTCTGAATAAGCAGTGAGTAAAATTAGCCATGACTTTGGGTTTTGGCCTCCTGAAGCATTGTTACAATAGCACTCTCCTAATTCAAAATCAGTGGCAAAAGGTGCAGAACATCAGCCTGTCTCCAGTGTCCAGCTTCTGCTCCTAGTGTTTTGGAAGGAGATTGAGATCAGCTTTCTTTGCTCACTGTTTATTCTTTGAAATAGCATAACTAGCACTTAGTGGATTAAGCAGATGCTATGTTCTTTGTAAATTACTGTAACTGTCATTGATTAAATGCTGCTCTGCAGCTGTGCAAGGGTATCATGTCAAAGCAAGGGGTTCTAGTGGTGGGACCAAAGGATGGTGAGCAGCTGAGAGCCGTCAGCAACGAGGCTGTGACATTTAGTGCTCAGCCTGTATGGACTGAGGAAGAAGAGAGAAGAACCAAGTACTAGTCCAGGCAAGAGAGACCTCATTGTCAGAGGGAGGGTGCCTGGTGATAGAGCTTTCTTCAGAGAGCTTTTTAACCCTCAGCTCTATCAAACTAGATCAAACTGACCTCAGTACAGCTCTGCAGCTTTCTATCCCTGTATGCTTCAAATTATCGAAGTCCTTTCTGTGCTTAGCCTAAAGCAACCCCACTTCAGTAAAATAAGAGACAATTGTGACAGACTGAGTTCTGGGTCTTTACTTTAATCTTTTTGCTGGAATGTTGATAATTTACAGAGCAGCATTAGCAGTAAGAGTTTTTTCTTTCTTAAACTTTAGTAAAATCAGGCCTCCGAAAGGAAGACTATGGCTTTTAATTCTTGAAAGAAATCCATTGCATTGCAGGGACACTTAACTAAGTAATTGATATTTTTAATTTTATTTTTTAAAAAAGACTCGTGGGTTCTATATTATGAGACACTGAGAATGATTTTTAAAATTGCCCTCTAAAATATGCTTTACACACATTCTGCAAGAATCTGCACTCTCAGATCTGTAAAGACATGCTGTTCTTAGGCATAAAAGCAAAATTACTTTGCCAGTCTATAATATTTTAAGAAGAAATCCATTTTAGCTACTACATTTATCAGAAAAATATGAAATTAAAAACAAGACTCAGGATGCATGAACCCACATGAAACAGCAAAAACATTAAATTGCCTACTAGTGAGCTTGAAGCATCAAATTTTGCAAAGTTCTAGTTAAAGAAGTAGAAAGAGAACCAGGGTATTGTTAAAAAGAAAGAACATCGTTTCTTTGCTCTATAATATGTAAAATGCTTTAACTAATGCCCAAGTTAAAAAGAAAGCATTTTCTCCCCTATCTAGGGTGCACAGTAAATATCAAGCTATATGGAGTGCCTCTTTTTTCTTAAATTGAAGCTAAAACTGCAGAGCTTCATTCTTTTCCCAGATGAATAGTCCTTTTGTAGTAGATAACTTTGCATGTGGCCAGGGGCCACAAAGTAGCACTTCTAGGCAGCTTTCTCATTTTAACTTTGGAGCCACATCTTTGATTCTGGTTTATGAAATGGATTTACAAGTAACAATGCCAAAAGTCTACTTTGAAAGTCTGCTTCCAGCAGGCAAGAAATTGCATTCTAGAAATGTGTTGTCTTATGTAGGGATTTGTGAAGTGTGAGACCACGGGGCTGGTAACACTCCAGTGCAGGGAGGAGAGGTGCCTGCATGTGAGGTTAGTTCATGTGCTCTGCCTGTTATGGGTAAAAATGGAGATAATTTCAAGATAGTGTTTTGATTTTAAACAAATGATTTAATACATTTATAGACAACAAACATCACTTTTTCTCTGAATGAAAAAAAAAGTATCTAAAATATGTTAAAAATTAAGTGTCATGAAGAATGAAAGATGTTTTTTGCTACTGCAGGATATTTGTTCTTGGAATTAACAGGCAAAAGAATTGTGATTCCTGGAAAGTAAATATATGGCAGAAAAGTGATAGTCATCAAAAACTACAAGTTTGATTTTGGGGTCAAATTAAAGGACGCTAGCATCATCTACAGTCTCTTACTTCAGGGGATGTTCAGGGAGACTAGTATAACCCTTATTAGTTATTTAAATATTAAGCTGACCCATGTTAGACGAAGAATGCTTGTTGCTGGTTACATGTAACAAAAAAGCCGTTGCTTCTTTTTAATTTTCAATCCGCGTATAAACCAATTTAAAAGCCCCAAATATATCCCAATACTTCTTTTGATCTGGATTTTCTTTTGGTCTTAGACTCTTTACAAGTTAGAATAGTCACTTATTTAAAAGCCTGATAGCAAAATCAAGTGTTTCAAAATGCATAACCTTAACGAGGAAACTATTTATTTACTTTGGGATCAGGATTAAAATTGTAATATAACCTTTTTACTGATGATATGTGGTGGGAAAAGAAGCCCAGAGAAGAATAACATTTTTTCCTCAAAATTAATTAGTAGTTTAGGAGCTGTTGTACTGGAACAATATATTGGACACAGATAGAACATCTAGAAAGCAGTTTAAGGGAGTTTATAATCTCATTTTTTCCTGCTACCTGATATGTATGTAAGTCTCCATATATAAAATCAGTGGGATTCTCTACAGGCATAGCAATCCGTTCAGAATTGATTGACAGATAGAAGAAACCTTGCCAACCCTATGTTCTAAGCCAAAATATGTCACTTATTTCTGTATTTAAAATGGACCAAACCTTGCACCAAAGCTGGAAAAATAAATTTTCATTTAATATGTTTGTACTAAAAATGTTATGTCTAGATTATTTAGGGGAAAAATGACTTTGACTCATTCTCTCCCTTGCAGTAATATATGCTGTATCATATTATAAACTGAGTGTCTGTTAATACCAGAAAAAAATCTTTCTTAACAGTCACTTCAGTGATGGAGTGGTGATTGCTGAACTGTTCATTTGGAAACTCATTGAGTTGCACAGTAATCACAGGATCTCCAGTTTTATTATCCTTTATGCTTCTGAGAAATGCCTACTGTTTTGTTGTTCTGTTTTCATTTTCATCATGTTCCAAACCAGAAATGTATCACTGTCTAAAAATGTGTTGGTAGGTAATAGAGAAAGGCAAGTGAAAGGTCAAATCCCTTGCAAACTGGTAAAACCACATAACTTAAATTTAAGTAGAAACCACATTATATGACCAGAGATAAACAACTTATGGATTGTAGTATAATTTATAAAATAAAGAACATTATCATTAAGGACTCCTGGGACTGTAGCACCAATGAATAAGGCAAAATTCCCATTGACTTGCCTTTAGATGTGTGCTGGGTTCTTGTTTGGTTGAGGTAAGGGCATTGGTTTGAATTTTCTCTGCTGCATTGAATACCTCTTTTATTTTCCCACTCTTCACAAAAACACGGGTACAAAACAAAAACTCCTCAGTAGAAGACATGCCTACATAATTATTTTATCTTGCTAATATTGCCATTATTCCCTCAAATAGATCTTTCAATTTTCCCACCTATCATTTGCTTTATATTTGCTCACAAAACAGTTTAGTGTATTATGTGCACTTATGTACACACCGGAAAGTTAGCAGAATGCTAAAGAAAGTGCTGACACCAAGCTCTGTTTTCTCAGACTTGTAATTTTACTTCCAAAGGCCTCTTAAGAGGTCGCTGCAGGATCCCTTCAAATTCTTGTTCTGCTCCCATTCATTGGTTGACGAGGGTAGTTTCAGAGATGTTACCACCATACCAGAAGTGGCAGGAGGGTTGCAGAGGCCATACCAGAGGCTGTGCAGGTGATCTTTGTCATGTGGAAGGCAGGAGCTCAGATCGTATGCCCATCTATAAGCACATGGCTTGAGGTTGTGCAGCCTCAATAGCTCTGAGTTGAATCTTCATCCCCATTTCGGAGTACTCCCACGGTGTAAGTTAATGAGGCCATGGCAGCTGCTGGCCCTACACACTAACCCACGCATATACCAAAAGAGATCTGCCTTCAGCCCCACTGTTCCTCTCACCTGGAGAAAGCAGAGCCTTGAATACCTGGTTACATTCAAATAAGAGACTCTATTTGACTATTCAGTACCAGTGCTGCCCAAACTGCTTCTGTCCAACTCTCCTGTAGAAAGGGAAGCAGATCAGCAGGGTCCATTTGTAATGTGGACGTGTTGCTGGCTGAGCCTGGTGTACATAGTCTGATCTCTCACACAAATATGCATTTGCTTCCAATGAAGTCCAGGCAGGCAGAAATCAAACTTTGGAGCTGAGTACAACATTTTGAAAATCACAAAGAACTTGTATTATATACTTTGCTTAAAGGTGTGCTGCCTCCAGTATAACCTTGGCTATTGCAAAGAACCAAATCAAATACTGAAATGATCTCCACTACCAAGTCATGTAGGAAAAAGTTTCTAAAGTTTTCTTGATGCCTTTTTTAGAATGTTGTGGTGCTTCACATGAGACATCGACTACTTTCAAATTTTATTGTAATTATTTTAAGGAATTTTGAAAACCATTGCTCAAGAAGAGTATAAAAAATGCAGTTGCAGAAATAAACTGGTCTGGGACTGAAGTCGAAAGATGTATAGCCCCTGTTGCTGATGTATATGCAGAAATAACATGATGAAAAGTGATAGACATCATGATACTTTTGCTTTAATTTGGAAAACCCATATAAAGAATAAACTGTAGGACACTGAAAGAAAAATCCTATTCATGTATGAGTCACTGCTGCTTGGATTTGATGACCTCTGGAATGCAATTTCCTATTAACAGAACAGTTGCAAGAAAATGGCAGAGAAGGGCCTCACTGAAGAGCTCTGCTGACGCAGCTCAGCCCTGCTGTAGTCGGTATTTCAGAATATGAGCTATACTTCACCATCTGTCTTCTGGGCCACGATCACCTCTCTTCATACCGTCAGCACACACAGAGTCCTTTCTAAGACTGTGGCAATTACCACCTAATGTGACAGCAATGGCTTTCTGGTGGTTCTGTGTCTTACTGAGAAATAGCCAGCTCTCAGTATGTGAACCAAAGTAGAAAGTAACAGTGCTTGCCCTCTTCAAGGTGGGACAGAATTCTTGCCTTTACCAAAGTGTACAATACAAAAGTAAAATCAAGTGTGAAACTCTGTTGAAATCAATAACGAAACTCAGCAAACCCAATGTTTCACTGCAGACACTTAACTAGAGAGTTTTTCTTCGTCGTTGCCTGGGCGCCGCACAGGAACTGTGTTGCCATTTGCCTGTATAGCAAGCATTCTGGCAATATTCTCTTTAGCTGCTTAGAGTTGCTGCAAAAGTCTTGGTTCTCTTGCTACCTAAATGCAACCTGATATTAAAAAATCCCAAAGAAGCTGATATATAACCCATGCCTTTTTACCAAGGGGAAGAAAAGATTATTTTAATGAACAAGGAATTGGTAGCAATGGTGTATTTCTGGTATTCTTCAAAAATACATACAAAAATTGCATCTGAAAAGCCTATCCTTTATGAATATAAGGCGAAAAAACTGTTTTAGCATAAGCAAAATTCTCAGAGAGAAGAAACCATATGTTACTGGACTTGCAAAATATAAATTTTTGGTCACTTATATGCTTCATTCCATTAATCCTGTCCTCATACAGACTCTAAGGAGGCTGGGATACTTATATTCAAGAATCTACTTCAGGTTTCTATTCAGCTGAGGTAAGTATCCAGCAGAAGGGGACACCACCATGAAGAGCTCACCCAGACTGCTACTGTGTGGTAAAAAGAAGACACGCAGATGAGGAATGAAATTGTGTATAGAAGTTTTCTGTAAGTTACAGATGCTATTGCTTCCATGCAGAACTGAGCACTTGTGCAAGGAGGGGAACATCATCTTCACAATTGAAATGTGCTTAACACAGGTGCAAAGCTATGGAGTAGGGTGGCTTAAAACATCAAACGGAAAACTGGTTAATAAAAAATGCCTCTCAACAGAGATGCAATGACAAGAAATAAAAACGTGGCTATATCCAGTGCAAAAGTATTTAGGATTTCTAGTAAACCATAACAAGCACTGCAAAAATCCTATTTTTAGCTGTGGGTGCAGAAGAGCTTCTTCGCAAACACTCACCTATATTTAAAGCTATGGGGAGACAGGATTGTAACAGGACAGTGATGGCAGAAATGTGGATGCCTCCAGCTGTGTGACTTGAGAGTGTGCTGTAAGGTACACTGTATGACAGATCTCTAGACAGAAGTTCATCATCTCTTACACAGAGGGTAATTCCTGGCACAGGTTGGCAGTCCTCAGAGTTAATAATGGGGGGGAAGTCTACTGTCTTCTCTACTGAAATCCCAACTGTCCTTTCAAAATTCTCCAACTGGGTAGGCATTTGTCTGGGAAACTCTGTTGGCTTCTCCAAAATGTATTCACTGATCCACTGGGCACTGTGCGCTTTTCATTTTAAACTAACATTAAAGTGTGCATCAGAGTTCTGTTTCCCATAATTTATGGGGAAAATGATGGAGTGGGAACTTTGCTTTTACTGAGTTTATTCCACACTGTGTAGTGCCTTAACCACACACAGCTTTTGTTCATGGATGTAATTATACCCTGTACTCTAGCTATGGGTGTCTATTTACGTCACTGCAGAGTTAGCATATAGTAATAGGGATGTATGACACTCATGAAAGACTAATGCCTTCATCCAGGTTGGTGGCAGACAGAAAAAGACAGCAAAAACATCTGGCATAGTGGGGACAAGGCTGTGCTGCTATTCTTTGCTACCATGAATTGGAGATGGTGAGAAATTTTTCTGAGGTGTAATAAAATGTCTTTGATGACAGAAGCCAGTTCCTCAAGAAAAAAACCTTTGCTCTCAGGAAAGCACCAGTCTAACTAAAGCTTCCCATGGGAACCCACATTTCAGCTTCACCATGGACACAATAATGCAACTACTTGATACTGCCAGGCTAGTTAAAGTGCTGGATCAAGCAGATTAATACTGTCTCTTGGCTTTTCTATATTCCAGGTGAGTGTCCTGACCTACAGTCTAGTTGGTTTTGCGGGATGTGTGAGGGTCTTTTACTTAGTTCTTAACAACAACAACAACATTTTAAAAAAAAAAAAAAAAAAGTTTTAAAAAGTTTTCATTCTCGCAGTATGTGGAAGAGGGCATTCAAGTGTGTGGGAAGATCCAGCTTCTGACTACCTGTGCAGTCAGTGCACACGCTGCCTTCTTAGTTTAGATTCAGCAATTGCCTGGCTTCTTAGATCCTCCTCAGCAGCAAATAAGTCATATTGGCCTCTAACACCCTTTAGATGAAACAAGGAAAGGTTTTTATTTACCCAAAGTAAGAATAACTCTTAACAGCAGAGAAAATGGAGATGGAAAAATCCTGAAAAGAAAACATTTAGATAACCGAACAACCCACAGTCAGCCCATGCCCACTCTTCTGATTCATTTTCCTAGCTCTATCCACAAACACGTATTTTGTTCCCTGCGACTGCCCCAGAAAGGGTTGTCCTCCTATTCACTGTGACATTTTTTCTGTTTCACATGGGAACAAGCACAGCCTCTTCTGCAATTTCTAAACACGTATTTTAAACAGGAATATATTGTAGGGGAAAGTAACCTTGCTAACCTATGCAAATACCAGAGAAGAGTGTGAAGATTATATTAGAAAGGGTAAAAAAGGGTTAGTAATATAAAGAAAGAGAAAAAGCAGAAAATGGGTGTTCCCACTGCTTTTAAAATCTGTCTTTAAATTATTTACTTGGCACTTTGACAGCTCACAATTTAAATTTTTTCATTCATCTTAATATTTAATCACATTTTTTAATTATATTAGTAACTTGAGGCTACTTCTTAACTCAGCAATAGCTTCATCTTCTATTAATAAGTGGCACATATCCTTGGCTTTGACACTTACTTGCTGTGAGTGTTTTGGCTTTGGTAGAACATGCAATCCAGGACACTGTTATTGCCTCTTAAATCTCAAATCTTCTCAAATTATCAGCACAGTGTTTCACCCTGATGATGATAACTTGCATTAAAATGTTCGATTTTTACTGTGGTCCTTCGTGCTACTGTTGCTAAAAATACAGGAGGTCAGAGAACAAGTTCTTAAAAAAAATTCTTATTCTAAAAGACATTCTTCCAGATAATTTCTCTTCTCCTTAGTCTAGAGAAGGGACAGCCTGGTACCTGAGAACTGTGGGTTGGAAGAATGCTACATCTCAGTGCGTGTGACTGAAGGGGTTTGGGATGAAGGTCTGGGGTTTTTGAGCTGCACGCCAAATGAACTCCCATGCTGGGGTTACAGTGCTCATGTGGCAGTGGGCTGCATTGGTTTGGAGGCTGCTGGGGGACATGAGCCAATGGGCATGACTTTGGGATGCAGAGGCCATCCAGCCCAAACCCACAAGGGAACAGTAAATAATCTGGGACTTGCTGAGCTATCCACTCTCCCCACAGCTCTCTGAAGCCTACGTGGCTTTGTGAAGACTGGAGAATGTGGCTTATGGGGTCAGGGAAATTGACCATCTCTCCACTGAGCCTCTGAGACCAATCTCCTGTTTTTGCAGGCAGCATGTCAGATAAATCTTTTTTATAAATTGACTGGCCTCTATTTTACAACATTAGGTTTTTGTTCTCAACCTCCCTATTGAGAGTTTATTCCAGAAGCTGGCTCTTCTCATGCTTTTTGTGATTTCCAGCCAAAGTTTATTCACAGAATGGTTTTGGTTTTGTGCCAATGTGGTCCATTAGCTCAAAAAAGTCTTTTTGATTGATCTACACACAGCAATCAGATGTCTTCTCAGCCTTCATTTTGCCAGAATAAGTGAGCCGAGCTCATCCAGTTTCCTCTGACACAATCCATCTAGAAGTCTTTTCTCCTCCTCTTCGGGCTGAGTTTTGTGGAGCACTGCTGACAAGAACTAAACACCCTTTTCCCACTGATGTCTCACTGGGGCCTGTGGGATGGCATGCAGCACTCTGATAACACTTGCTGGCCAAAGCCCACCTCCGAGGTATTGCTGGTACTAGCAAAAGTAATCAGTATAAACAAGATGGTGGATTTAACAGGACTTCTAATAAATTTGGTTAAAACAGACTAGAAGGGCCCAGCTTATTATATGGCACTTCTTTGTATGCCTACAGTGATAACACTAGGATCAGGAACCAGAACGCACTGGCCCACGTGGGTAGTGCTGTCTGTAAGTGGGTCTGAAAGAATCAGTACCCCAAATGTGTGAAGTTTGGTGGCTTTCTGCTCAGATGCTGGCCACTTTGGGTTCCCTTCAGAAAGTGCTAACTCTCCCCATTCACTTATAGGAGACCTACTGCTCATAAGAACCTCCTTCCTGTGGCCACAAAGCTTATTTTAGACTCAGGTTGAAGCAAGGGTTTAAGGATAATTGGACCCTGAATGGTCTTAGGCAGAAGCGTAACATTCCCTGTGCGCTATATTGCTGTGAACCAGAACGCATTAATAGCAAGAAGAAGAGCAGCATCACCTTCCCTCCCTCACAAGCTCCAGTGTCACATATACATGATATACTTTTGTCAGTTTACCCGTTACAATTAGAAAGATTCATCACAGTTGTAAGGTCCAACCTGGGCACTTGCATTAATTACCACCAAGAGCACTCTATGGGATATGAAGAAGAGACAGAAAAAGAAACATGCATTCAGTGTCAGAAAAGCAGAAGAAAATGTGAGGGATGAAGGACCTGGAATAGCAGCTAAGGACTACAGCTACTGCATCTGGGGTTCTCAAGAAATACATCAGGCAGAGGGATTAAAGGAGAATTTTGTCACTTCAAAAATAAAAGTTTCTAAAGAGAAAGGTAGGCAAAAGCTAGCTACTCTTTTTTTCCAGTAACCCCAGGCCAGAGGCAGTGGATATTATTTAATAACCTACAATTAAAGAAGAGCAGTCTAATTACCAGTTTGCGCTAAAAAAAAGTTGAGAGAGTCACACTCTTTGAAAGAATGAAATTCTAAGAGGATTAATTGCATGTGAAATACCCAAAAGAGAAATTTATTTAATATTTGCAAAAAATCCCATGCTTTTTTCCCTGCTTATGGGATCCTAATTTTGAGATCAGATTGCAGTAGAGACACCAAAACTGAAAGAAATATTTTCTGAGATTCGAACTTACATTTAGAAGCAGCGGTGTTAGTTTGCCAGGCTGCGGAACACTCTTGGATGAGAACATAAGTTTTAGAAAGCAAATAAGTGATGGCACAGTAGATTGGGCTGACAAACAAGTCTTATTAAAAAAAAACCCAACAAACGGATCAACGAAGTAAAAAAACTTCAACAGTTCAATTATCACGTGGAGTGAATTTGAAAGAAGTAATGTGAAAGTTTACCCTTGAAGGAAAAAAACCTGGGGAACTAAACAATGCCTGCCCTTCGATAGAGCTACTATTTTGGCAAGAAACAAAACTATCTGTGGGAAGCTGTACCTAAAAGGAAATTAAGTATAAGTATTCCGCACAGTGAAGAAGATTGTTCTGTGGAAATTGCTCAGATAGAGAGCTATTGCAAACGACTGAAATGCCCCCTTGAACATGAATGGAATTGTTGTTGCTTATAAATTGGATATTGATACCCAGGTCAATATGAAACCTTAAGTCAATTTGAATGCCAACGAAAAAGCCCAGGTTGTGCAGTGACAAACATAGTTCTGTAATAGCTATATACAAACTGAATGTAATTGCAAAGCAGTCTCTTTAAAAGATAGAATTTTACTTATTACTGAGGGAGACAGATGCTGGAAATGCGTATAAACTAGGCCAGAAGCACTTGGAGGTAGAAAGAAAAACAGATTAAAAAAAAACCAAACTAAATTAAGTTCTAGACAGCAAAGCAAAAATTATAAGACAAATTTCACAAAGAAAAAGGAAAATTTAGTCATTATAGTTATAAGAGAACACGAAGGAAAATGTAGAACAAAGATCAGAAGTTCTTAAACATACATGCATGATTAAAGAAACTTTCTGTCCATGATCATGATATCCATTATATGTTTTCGAGATTTTAGAAACAAATGGCCCAGTTCTCTCCGCGCACATTTACAACTGAGTACACAAAGAGCTGATCTGCAACCTGTTAAAAATTTCTTGTCCACAGGGAACTCCCTATGTCATGTTGTCAAGTCACTATTTTCTAACGTCCCTTTCATAAAAATTGACATAATGGCACTTTACCACCTCAAAGAATTAATGAAATAAAGAGCACTTCACAATGTTTAACATATATGTGCTATTGTAATGAGGCCAACACACACATCTTACCTAGCTAGACTTCGCAGTCTGTACTAGAGAGAAAAATTATGGTAAGGACTAAAGGAATAAAGCACTTCAAATAATTGGCGTGCCCTCCATTCTAAATTAACGGGTGACTGTCTTTTGGCTTGGTTCATACACTGGTTTTGAATATGCTGGGTAAGTGGGTTTCTGTCATAGTTCCACTTTATCCAAAACCAAGCTCCGTACACTTTTTATCAGGTACACTTTTTTTAGTGTTTGCCTTTTGTGCTTTCCTGCAGTTAGTATTTTCTGAGAGCTGTGCTCTGCAGAACGCCCATGGAAACTTCTTAAGCAGGTAGGCTGCTTCTGTGTCATGGTAGGCGGGAATCCTTCCCATTTCCCCAGGCTCAGAAGCAGATGCGGGTTGAATGCCACTGCTGTACTGGGGCAAGACCCCAGCATGCACCATTCCCTTGTCCCCACACCTCTCAGACCCAGTTCCCATGCCAAGGAAAGCTCAAGCCCAGAGCCTGAGCATGAGCCATGGCATGTTGTAGCCGGGCGTTGGTCTGAACACTCTGTGGAGCAGGACCCTGGGGCGTGCCAAGGCACGCATGGGAACGTAAATATAGACACAGCCATAGATAATGTGAGAACTGAATTCCTGTACACTTCCTTTGAAGTCGATGGGAATTTGCCTGAATAAGGTATCTGTAGAAATGGAATAAAAGTGTTCAGTTTTGGCCTGTTAGGACATGGGTGCCAATAGGAAATGCTTGATTGCCAAGATCATAAGCAGCTAAATATTTAGGGATTAAGAATACTCCACCCAATGGCTTGCTGATTAAAGCATTCTCAGGGAGGTAGAAGATGTGAGCCCAGATCTCCTCTCCTGTCTTTTGGGTGGATGCTTCAGCTACTGAGCTGCAGCGAGTGGTGCCTTTCAGCTCTTTGCTCTCTCCCTTTCCTTCCTCCCTTCCCCCTTTTTACTCCATCCTTGCCAAGTACTTCAAAAAGCCCACCAAAAAAACATCTGGAATCTGAACTGTGGACAGATCCTCCCTTGAGAGATTTAAATCCCAGAGCTCAAGAGGGTTTAATACACTTCTTTTTCTGTAGTGTTGCCCAGTGGCTAGTTGATAGCAGTTCCTGGAAGACTGTTGTGAGTTCCTCTCGTGGGTGACTGACTTTCCCCCTATGTTATACAGGGAACTCAGGTTCTAACTTTGGCCTGCATCAGCTGTGTTTGAAAGGTGACTAAAGCTAGATGCATCAGTGCAAAGCATGGTGACTTTTAAATCACTGTGTTGACTAAGCCCAAAGCCCTTGAGAGCCGAGGCAAAATTGTAAGAGGTGATGACCAAAGCTTGGCTGGCTTTATTTACAGTGATCAGTGGGATCAGTCAGTGGGATCGCTGCAATACACAGGAACTGATGAGATGTGAATCTGGACTGGAAGAAAGACTGGGTCACCTACCCTTGTCCTCCGTTATTGCAAGCAGCTAGGCCATGTAATTCATTTCACAAACTGGTGACCCTCCAGCCTCCAGTTTGACGTTATAAATTCTGTAGCATTAAATGAATATGAGTCTAAGGAACATAAAGGTACAGACTTTACTACTGCAGCATCTTGTATGTCAGTATGTTTGTAGTAAGGGGCCTTAGGGAACATTTATGGTAAGATAGGGAAGCCCCATGCTGCAGGTCAGAAATTCACACATTTGAATGCCAGTAATCTGTTCAGCTGACTGATAGCTCTATCTTTGTTGCATCATAGGAGTGTATGAGCAAGTTCATTAAGCTACTGGCATTTATTTCATTATTATAAACTGCTTGCATTATTCTATTTTTTAATATTGTAGTAATAATTAGAGCTTATAGCTAGTATATAAATGCAGTATGTGTAGATAATACAGATGTATACCTATCTAAAATGTGCAAGGGGTGTATAGAAGGATGCATTGCTGTTAGTTCATCAGTAATTGTTACGTATGGCTTTAATGTTATTTACTTTAAAAGAAATAGGGTTCGGTGTGATACTTTAAGTATAAGCTGTGTTTTTCCACATACAGCTGTCTGTTAAATATTCTACACAGCAGCTATTGTGCATACGTTCTCCCCTTAGTGGTCATTTTGAATGGCTAGTAGTTCAGCAGTTATTGACAGGTTGCTTTCTTGTCTAAAAATAGAGGAATGTGTGGATCCTTGTACACAGTGGGTATTCAAGTAATAATGAAAGTGATTGATGATAAAAAGCTTTCTTTCTACTCTTCTGTCATCAACAACCTATTGGGATCAAGAGAACACTGGAATAGAAATTAATCTTCCTTGAGTTATTCTAAGCAGTCAACTGATGGGAGATTTCTTTGATCTCATTCAGTTGAAATTGATTAATTCTGTTAATTACTCTGTTTGAACTGAGTTAGCAGGAATTTTCTGCGTGTTGCAGCATCCTTGACGATTTGTCTTCTTGCATGCCAAACAAGTAAACTTGGTAAAGAATTTGAAGGGAGATGGTGTCAGTGTAGTGTTTGCTGACTGAGATTGATGATGACTATCAGTGATAAATATCTGTAGAAGTGATCAGATGTAATTTGTTTCTGCACTTGGATTTTTCATTGAAACTGCCATCGGTTAAAATGCATAAACAGTCCTTGGAGCAGGAACTCATGTCTTCCTCTGCCAAGAGAATACATAATCACTAAGCTAGGAATGTTTTCTCTCTTTCTCCCTCTGTCCTTTTCCCGCCTCATGAATACTGAATTCTACAGGAAGAACTGGGATTACATTAGAGCTCTTTAATGCCTGCTGTATTATGGGATTGTCATGAATCTAAGGAGGTCCCTTGATTCTCATGCCATCTCCTTATTACCCTGACGCCTCCTGAGTAGGTTCTGATTAACATTGATAGTGAGGGACTAATCTCCTACCTGGAGTCTGTTTCTTCCAGTAAGCAGGTGGAATCTTAGAAGCTAGAGGAGACACTTGGGGTGCTTGGGACTGTAAGAATAGTCTGACATATACTGAAGGATTTGCCACATATTGAGGAGATGGCTGCTTAAGGTTTGTCAGCCACCCTGAAATCCATTTTTGCTCTAACTAGCTTTCGTTCAAAAGTAAAATCACTTTTTTATATGAAAATGTTAAAAGAAAAAATCAGTGACTATTTCTGGAGAGAGGTATGAGAAATGAAACAATAAAATGTTGTAGCTACATCTCATTCTGGTTAGGCTTCAAGGTGATTTGTTTTTCCCATGGTAGCTAGTAGGCACTTAAGCCAAAATAATTTCCGAAATAATTGCCGCAGACTTCTGATGCTGGGATCCAGTTCTCTCGCCTCTTGCCTGCCACAGGTTAGTCTTTGCTCTGTAAAGATGCCTTTGGAGTGCTGTTTTGTGACAGTGTAGGCAGAGCTGGAAGTCAACAGCCAACTGATTCTGAGGAACCCCTTTCTGCAATACAAAAGCAAAACATAATGACAAGCTCAGTATGTGCTCTGGGGGTAAACAGGTCATTTACCTGTCTTCAGTAAAATTCTGTTGATGGCAAGGGAGGTTAAACTTTCTAAGCACCCATGTAAGTATATCACTATTTATAACACCCGAGTGTAAGCCTTATTTTGCACAAATATGTAAGTGAGAACAACAAATACAGCTCGGTAATATTTCCTCGAGGTCAGTCACAATCACAGAACAGTGCGCTTGAGTCCAATAAAGTATTCCTGGCTTGCATCAGGAATAGCATGGCCAGCAGGAGTAGGGAAGTGATCGTGCCCCTGTTATCAGCACTGGTGAGGCTGCACCTCAAATACTGTGTTCAGTTTTGGGCCCCTCACTACAGAAAGGACGTTGCATTGCTGGAACATGTCCAGAGGAGAGCAACAAAGCTGGTGAGGGGTCTGGAGCACAAGTCTTACGAGGAGTGGGATCACAAGTCTTACGAGGAGCGGCTGAGGGAACTGGGGTTGTTTAGTCTGGAGAAGAGGAGGCTGAGGGGAGACCTTATCGACCTCTACAACTACCTGAAAGGAGGCTGTAGCGAGGTGGGTGTTGTTCTCTTCTCCCTGGTAATGGTCGATAGGATGAGGTGAATGGTCTGAAGTTGCACCAGGGCAGGTCTAGGTTGGACATTAGGAAAAATTTTTTCAATGCAAGGGTTGTCAAGCACTGGAATGGGCTGCCCAGGGAGGTGGTCGAGTCCCCGTCCCTTAAAAGTCCTTTTAAATAAGAACGGTAGATGAGGTGCTTAGGGACATGGTTTTGCGGTGGGATGGCAGTTAATGGTTGGACTTGATGATCTTAAAGGTCTTTTCCAACCTAAATGATTCTGTGATTCTATGATTAGGATTGGTGATCTCTAAGTGTGGCTTGCTGAAACTGGGGATTCACAGTGACAGGCTCTCTCCAGGAAGGTGAAAGATGTGGATTTAAATTCCTTTATGCAGAAGAAATAATTGGAGTCCTTTTCCCCCATATCCTGAGTCTTCCAATCACTGCACTATTGCATAAAACCTGGTAGAGGCGTTTATTTTACTTATATTTTAAAAGAAAATGGTAACCATCTCTAAGTTTTACATAAAGTTTGTTCTGCTAACTTTCCAGAAAATCCTACTAAATAAATTCGCCTGAGGAGATAAGTAAGAAAGGCTTATTTTATGGATCAATTGGGCATAAGAATGCCATTAGTGTTGAGCAGCATGGTGGGAAGTGTATTTGTGTCCAGAAGCAAAAAAGCTTGCTAGAGAACACCAGTGGCAAAAACCTAGCCACACAGAAATTAAAAGAAATAGGTTTTTTGGGGATCACAATTTTGCATATAGGCACCTCTGTCCAATTCAGATGCCACTTCTGTCCCCTGCACAATGATATAGAAAAACCCAAATTAGCTGACATAGACATAACTCCAGAACTGAGGGCAACACAGACATGCAGTGGCAGTACTGTATTTGAGCCAGTTTGCCATGCTGAGAGGACAGAGTCACTAGCTTGAGTGTGCTGCTGTGAAAACCATACCTGCCCTACCTTCAGGAGCTGGCAATATTTTTGTGTTGTGCTTCACAATCTTAGGCATGCAGCAGCTTGCTCCAAATTCCCACGGCTCCTTGTACGGGGTTCTGCTGTGATGTACAGGTATATCCCAAATCCTTCACACCTGGATTACACGTATTTCTGTAGAGTTGCTACCAGGATGCAGGACCTACTCCCTATGACCCTGTAAATTAGGAATAAGGGATATTTTTCCTACAAGTCTACATGACTAGTTACAATATTGTGATCCTGGCTGACTTTCCAAAATAATCTAGGCAATTTTTATGAGTAAGAAAAATCATCAGATCTCCCCTCTAAAATAAAGAAAGGAATTGCCAATGAGTCCCCAAGAAGCTGGTACAAACGAGGCTTCCTTACTCACTGCTTTTGCTGTATTTCTTCCATTGAGATATTCTTACTGGATAACACCTTAAGTAAATTTTTCAAGTAGTAAACCCTTTAATATCTGAAGTTGTTTTGAGAAAGAACATGAAAAGCTAGGAAAGCACTAATTTCAGGAATTGGTTTCTTTATGGCTTTTCCATTAACCTTTTGTGGCAATCATGCTTCTTAAATTGGTATACTCCCATTTTTGACAAAAAAACTCACAGAAAGTTTACATACATTGTTACAGGGGGTCACTTATGCTGTATCTGTTGCCAGTACAAATAATTTAGAAAATAATATTCTTTATTGAAGATTACCTTTTACACTAGCGTAGTGATTTTTTTATAGTCTTACTTTGCCCATTTATGCGATAGGGCAAGTGATCTTTTTTGGCAAGTGATTATAAAAATATTAAGATGTTGAGGATTTTAGAAATAGAACAGCATTCTTGTTCAGACTGATAAAATGTCATGGAAATTTCATAATATTAATTTTAGCTGTTTTATGTGAAGGGGTCATATAAAGTAACTTTCTCACCAGTCACAGGCCTAAGTGCATCTGGTTCTATTTGGTGCCTGGGGTATTTACATCAGGGATATATTTATATTTGCTATGCAGAGAGGAAAATGTGGGCCTATATATTACCCTATATTTTGTACCTACCTTTTCCTTGGCTTTTAATCTTCCCTCTAACAACTGAAAATAAAACAGGAAACTGTACAAAACAGTGGATCAGCTTCCTTGCATGCTTAACGTCAGTGGCACAACACAACCGAAAGACCTATTTCTAGCAAAAATGTGAAGATAGATTTGCAGTTACCTTAAAGCTGAAAGGATGAGCATGAGCCTTTAACTGCTTGTCCTGCCAAACACAGTCCATAGCTGCCAGCCCAAGATTAAACCACCAAGCCCAGAATTTCAGGTCTACATTTTGAAGAAAATAGAAGGAAGCGTGTTCAAGGATGGAAGTGCTGAGCAATGCCAGTGCACCATGAATCTGCACAGCAACAATTTATGCTTCTTGCGGTCCACACACCTTACAAAAACTGGGCTCTTGTTCACTCAGCTTTCTGCCTGCCTGGTGCTAGTGGCATATTTATCATGGCAGAAAGATTTGGTCCCTGGAAAGGGCGGGTGATCCTTTGCAGATAAAGCTATGAAGTTGTGACTCCCAGATTTTTCAAAGTCAGACTTTTAACATGATATGAAGTTACCTCTTCACCTCTGTTTAGGTGCTTAAGTGTGAATCTGGGAAATACGTTTTTTGCTCAGGTTTTTAAAAGCTGAAACTCTTTAAATTAACTAACCATTACTTACAACTGCCCTATTTTGACATTAGCATTAGTGCACAGCTTAGTTCCACAGTGTGATTTGTGAGCTCTGTGCCTGGCATGGGGGGAGGAGAAAATTATAAAATAATTGAGAAGAGATAAAACAAGGAGTCTATCCTTAGAACAAGCTATCGAATTAAAAAAAAAAAAAAGACTACCAAATGCTGTCTTTCTATAAAAAATCTGTAGCATCTTTTCCAGATGTATTTCCATGTAACTGAACATGCAGAGACTGACAGAAAACGGAGTTTCTTGTGCATGTTTGAAAATAATTCATGTATTTCGTTGTACTTTCTCTTATGGCTATTGCCAGGTAGATTAAGTCTGGTGGTTTTCAAACACAGATGATACTTAATGTTCTCCTTTTTCATCTCCTCATTTTGTATTCTTTATTTCTGCTAGCAAGTTCTTTAATTATCCCTGCATGATACTTATTTAGTATTGCCTAGGCTATTTTCTTTTCCCTTGTCTTTGTCTGGTTTGTTTTGTTTCTTCCAAATTTTATTTGTTGATTACAAGAAAAGCACTAATGCTATTTTAGGTGATTTCCAGTGTCCTCTGTCTGTATTTTATTTTATTTACAGATTGTTGTGCCATAGGTCTGTGTCACTATTTCCAGAGTCCCCTAAAACATGGATGTAGTACTTTACAAATATAAAACCCAAATCCTCAGCTCCTCAAGACATAGTTTAAAAGTAAGCACCTGCTTACTTATCAAGGAAAACTACCTTTAGAGTCAGCACGAGCTTAGGCCATTCTCATCAGGCCTGACGTGTGCAGTCTTAGATGTGCGTTCTTTTTCTTTCAGAATGCTCCATGTTTTTTTCCAGTCTGCAAAGACAATATAGATATTAGGTTTCCATCTCATAAGTCATCCAGAAGTGCCATGAAAATCTACGAGGACAGTTGCATGATTGGTACTAATGGGTGTGGACAGCCAGATATAAAATCTAGATATTCCCATTGTCAGTCTCCTATTTTGAAGAGACCACAACTAGCAAAAATGAAAAACAAACTACAAACCAGCAATTTTGTAGAACATTTTGATGATTACAGAAAAACATTTTGTAATCATCCCAGAGCACCACTAGCTTTCCCTCAAGGAGATCAGTAATTCAAAGGAGTAGTAAGTTTTTCCTGTGCATAAATAATCCATAATAAAGGTGACATATGGCAATTCACATTTATCATTGATGAGAATGGCATTGAAAAGTTAGTTATAATTGTTGCTTCTGAAGCTGTCCAAGCATAACAGATTTGTGAAAGCAAATATGAAAAAACAGTGGCAGAACATGTGACAAGTAAATCCCATTAGGTCTGGTAACACGACACAGGCAGGGAGGAAACCCACTGGGAGATTTGCAAGCCAGTAAAGAAAAATACACATTCAAAATATTAATTACAACAGTGAATACTTTATGGGTTCAAAAACAACTTCCCACTTGCTGCACGTGGATAAATAGATAAGAATTACCAGTGATGGAAAGAATTAGAACCCTAATTAAAACTGACAACTGAGCTGTATGAAAATAGATGGGCACATGTAAACATTTTTTCTAGTAATTGATGAGGTGAGAAACAATGGCTTTTCTGCTGAACAAGTAATTTGTCACACTGTAAGACAGGCACTCGGGGTAGGTGCAATAGCTTGCTAGTGAGATAAAACTCATTAATGCATATTCTAGTTGCACCACATATGCTTAACTCACTTAAAAATGTGAATTAAAAATGGTCACATATTTTTAAATGGGACTGCTTTAGGGCTTTACAGTTTTCAGAGGCCAATGAGGGATGAGCATCGCTTAGCTGCAAGTGTCTCCTGCCTGTTGCCTTCTCCTTGGCCTCCTAAGGCTGGTGGTGGGCCGGGAGGATGCGGTCTCAGCGCGGTTGCTGGGAGCAGCCCTCTGTCCTCACTGCCTGTGAAGCACATGGGCTGTCTTACTTGCTCAAAGGAGAAGCAGGCTGTATGCCATTAGTTTCTCGTTTAGTGTAAATTCCCATCACAGGATATGACTAATGGTTTAATGGCAGAATACAGTAACATGGCATGGCCTTAATGTCATAATTATCCATAAAGAACTGACAGAGATCTATTAATGTCTCCAAAGAAGTCAAGACACAAGTCATTTGTAAGTCCCGCTGAATAAGTAAAATGAGCCTTAAAATTAACTTACTAAGTCCAGTAGTATTTCTGCTGAGCACTGTTGTAATAAAACTTAGCAGCAGCAAAGGTTTATCCTTGGTGTAACTGCGTGTATGGCTTGGCCCATTCGGAAGGCAGGTGGAGGTTTCCTGCTCTCACGCCATGAGGAAGTACCGCTTCCCTTAGAGGGGAAGATGCTGTGTCCACAGCAAGGCCTGAAGCCTATGGCAATACGTGGTTTGATCAAAGGCGCGGGGCCCCTGCGGCGAATTCAGTAGGGGCCCATATGAATAGTCTGTTGAAGTCCAGTGGTGGAAATGCCCTCACTGGAAACCTCACCATAACAGTCCCTTGGGACCGTAGAAATCCTTGGCAACTAAATAAGAGTGAAGAAGGCTGGAACCTGTGGTGCCTGCTATTACACAGCTGGGTAAAGGAGAAGAGCATTCACTACACCCAGAGGTGGGGGCTTAGCAGGAGCCCCTTGCTCCAGGCACAAAGCTCTTCAGGGCCTTCCAGGGAGGGGATGGCTCCTGCAATTGGAAAGAGGAAAATAAAGTGTTAGTGACAGATACGGGTACTTTTTATGTATGCTTTTCAAATTGTAGGGTGATATTTTTCTGGAATAGCTGTTGCCTTACAAGCGTGCTCCTGTCCTACCAAAGCTATGTTTAGATCATCTACAGTTGTTCGTTGTATGAATATGTGATTGCTATGTTTATCATGCAGCTTTGACTTCCTCTGCATGCTGCATGCCCGTCTCTCTCTTAGCTGAGCCTACTTTTAACATTTCAAAGAGTTGAGCAGCTTCCAGCAGCCACCGTCTGTGAGTAATATGGCCATCCCAAACTCATGCCAATACATTTTTAGACAGCATTTGACAGTCCTGTACTGTGAGTCTTTCCCATGCTAGCATGAAATACACAAACCTGCATGTACTTAATCCTACAAGCTTTTTTTTTTTTTTTTAGTTTGGCTCAGTAGCAAGTCCATTTGCTTGCAAGGTTGGAGCTCCATGTTGTAGCCCCTTTTGCTACTTAATCTTGTCTGTGTTAGTTGGTGGCATGTTTTGTCGGCGATATGCTGCATTTGAGTGTGTTTGTTTAGTAAAGCTCAGGCCTGATGCTTCAAACTGGTTGAACGTCAGTCCCAAATTTGAGGCCAAAGTGGTCACACACAATATTCAAATTGTGTGTGGTGTATATTACAATAAAAATATTGGAGGGCACGACTCCACAGAATAAATGCTGGTGCTATATAAGGCCTCTAGAAAATAGGAGTTGCTATAAACAATGTTTTTTGCTGGACGCCACAATAGGAATGATGGGTTTTCTTGCTGGCCTTGAAGATGCCTGTCGTTAAAGGTACCGACCGCATGTGGAGTGTTCGTATCTGTAGTAGAAGCGAGAAAGCACAGCTCTAATCCACTTTAAGTAAGCGGTAAACTCCAGCTGAGGATTACACCTGGGATCACAATAGGGAGAAAATCTCAGCCAACTGAAAGTAGATATTGGAGATATTTACTAGGTAATTAATGGAAATAATTACTCTCACAGAGACAGCTCTTCAGCTATTAAAGTTAAGGCACCAACGCAGTCATTCCTGGAGTGGATCTCCAAACGGTTTCTGCCCATTGGGTGGAATGCCTGAATTTAAGGCCTGAAGCTATTGTCAAATTGTAGGCAGTAAGTCTGAGCCTTTTTTTAGCTTTTAATAATAATTCCTTCACTCAAGGAAAAACAAAATCTCTTCCCAAATATTTAGATTGCTAAAGAAAGGCATGTGGTACTATTTTCCACAATATTTTATAGAGACACAGGTCAGCATGGAGGAAAATTTTCATGCCTGTTTTCCCATAGGATGTTGGAAGAAATCCTGTGAAATTATTCTTTTCCATGAGATAGGAACAGATGGCGTTCACATAGGCTGGTGGTTAAGAAATCTTTTTGGAAGAAAGGGGGAAAGATGATGATTTTTTTTTTTGGTATAGAAAAGATCCAGGTGTGAAAATCTTTCATCTTCAAGAATCCCTTGAGCAAGGGAGTATCAGCAGACAGGAGCGGGCATTTCGCTTTTCTTCTGTTGTTCAAGGACTGGGACTATGTTGATGAAGTCGACCGTACGACTGAAGGTTTTGCTGGATTGGGCCCAAGGGCTCTTGTTACTCGACAACGGCTTTGCTGGCCCATGGCGGTGGGGAGCGATGAGCCATACTGCTCAAACTGAAATAGCGGGCGCAGCTTCCTGCCCTATGCTGCATCTCGTGGAGACGGGTGAACACACCGGGGAAGATTGGCGTGATTGATGTTGCTGAAATTGGAGTCCTGAGGAACTCAATATTACGCTCATTTGTATTATGTCACATTGATACAGAGAAGCATTAAAGTAAGTGACTTCTAAAGTGTTTGCTGATGGTGCTGCTGATTTGAGCAGGATTATAGCCCATTAAACACCCGATGTATGACTGACTGTGGCCATTTTACAGATACAGCCTCTGGCTTTAAATGCTTGTGACCTATACCCATTTGTTATGGCGAGTAATTTTTTAACATGTTTGCAGAGACTTTTCAGAGAGTGGTTGTGGTAGCAGTTTTTGGATTCTCTTGGTAAATCCTCTTCTGTCTTCTGGGTGAGTGTAGATGGTCATCACCTCAGCGTGAACAACTGACCCGTGGATAATGTCACAGGTGACAGACGACCGGGAAATTGGGGAGTTAGCCCGTGGCAAAGATAACAAGAATAATTTCAGGCTTTTTAGTGGCAGGAACCACAGCTGAAGCAGCATTTCTGATGGATCTATCAGACTAAAATGGAAGGAGGCAGTACGCTGGCAGTGCGTGGTGCGATAGGAGAGCAGCTACCATCCCTGACTCCTAGATCCCACCTAGTTAACTCCTTGCAGCGAAACACCGGGCTGCAAAGCACGCGGGTTAAAAATCAGGCCAGGCCGGGAAGGACGGGGCCGCCTTGCTCCGCAGCCCCGCGCCGCTCCCCGGCGAGGGCCGGGGTCCCCCCGCTCGTCCCCCT
>NW_009260769.1:1395991-1441561 GCF_000687185.1 Egretta garzetta
GTTCCAAAGGACTTGTAATGCAAACCGAGTTAAATGAGCCGGTGCGGTCAACTGCTGTGGCCATCTTCCCACGGGAGACGTTTACCTGCGCTTGATGTGGCGGATTATTTTTTTTTTAGCGCCCGCGTAGTTGCTGGTAGTCACATGAGTTACCGAGATACTCGAGAACACACTCAGCTGCTCTTTTCCTAACCCGGTGGGTTTTTGTAGCTGTAAATAAAAATACACGCCTTAACAAACGGGTGACTCTTCCAGTAAGTACACATATGTTTTACTGGTATTTTCTGAAAGGTGTAGTCGATACGCAATTAACGCTTTAGGACCGGAATGATGAGCAATGTATTGTCTTTACGGTTGTGTCTGGGGAGTTCAGAAGATCATTTAACTGTTCTCAGGGAGCATTTGTCGGAGCGCAGGACAAAATAGGTGAGAGAACGAAGGATTCGTATTTTTCTGCTACCTCTGTGAGGCTGAGGTAAAACACAGCTGGAAAGCTGCTTAGCAGGGCTTAAAGAGAGCAGTGGATGTAAAGAATGTCTGCAGCAAAATACCACCTTATGCTAATTTAAATGCAAGAGCGTGGGGGAAATCTGCGTCCCTGAAATGACTGAGTGTAAGAAGGGGACCGGCACATAGAGAAAATGTTGCAAATGTGTGTAAAGTGGATAATCCTGCTCAGAGCAGCAGCTTCGTTATAACGTGGCATGGGGTTGAGGTGAAAGATTCAATAGCTTAAGAATTCCAGTTGGAAGCAACAGAAATTCTGTAATCTCTTGCAAGAAGTTCAGTTAACGAAATCTGAGCGGCACTGGAAAAATTAACTTTCTTTTTCTGTTTTGCCAGTGGCGGCACCTGACTTGCTGGATCCCAAATCGGCCACTCAGAACTCCAAACCAAGATTGTCATTTTCCACCAAGCCTACCGTGCTCTCTTCACGGGAGGAAAGCGATTCGGCTATTAATGTTATGAAATGGAAGACAGTCTCAACAATTTTTCTGGTGGTAGTCGTGTATTTAATAATCGGAGCAACAGTATTTAAAGCCCTGGAGCAGCCTCATGAGACCTCCCAGAGAACCACCATCGTGATTCAGAAGCATGAACTGATTCAGGTAATCCATACCAAAGCCTTGTCACCGTGCCTTAGAGGAACAAATGAGATATGGTAGCACTCTGGTGGTAAAGGGCAAAAAACTTTATTAGCGAAGCTCTGTATCGGCCGAGCGATGTAACAAGTGTTAAGAGCAGAAGTTGAGCAATAGCATTTTCATGCAAAGTCTGATGGTTGAAAAGCTATTGCTATTTTTAGGTCCACTATGCTTGGTAGACAGCCTTTTCACTGAAGCCTGCCATTATGCTAATTAAATGATTATTCATCAGCAATATATATAATTAATAGTTCACAAAGCAATTGATATATCGATTGTGCCTTGCTTGGTCTGTCAATATTTGAAATGCCTAATTCTGAGGAAGAAAATGCACCATCCATTGCCTTAAAGGACTTCTAATTTACCGTGATTGTATCAAGCTAGCTTTCCTTCCAGCTGTATGTTTCTTTTTATTGATTTTGTTTTAAGTAGAGGAAAGTACCATGGACTCGCTATTTTGATCCTAAATCTCGATTTTCTCCGCTTCTTAAAGGCACATCCACACAACTGATGTACGTCGGTGTGTTCCTACTAACATGGCTTTACCCTTGCAGGACACCTGCCTCAGAACCATAGGAAATATTTATTTGCACTAGCACAGAAGTATATCCAGAGCCTTATGAGGCCCTCTCCAACTTAAATCCCATGTTCCCATGATCCCATGAATATCCAGTGGCACTGCAGGGAACAGCAAGGGGCTGCCAAACAATGTCAGTTCTGGGGATGACACCATGGAACAGGGGGCTGGAGTGAACAGCCAAGAGTTGGCAAGGACTGACCCCTTCATTAACCATAGCCACGGGGCCGCCTGGCTCTGCAGAGCCTGAGATGGGATGCCGGAGAGCAGGAGAGGGTGGCGGGCATCCAGACCCTGGCTAGCACGAGCTCTGGCGTGTGCCAGTTGCATGGGCAGCAAAGCTTTCTGGAGGTGGTTTTTGAGAGCGGATCTGGCTGGGAGTTTAGAAGTTGATTTTACCTCTCTAGACCAACGGGCCTTGAGCACCAGCATGGACACCTGTTTTTCTGCCATTTTAAATACAGAGCTCTGACCTATTGGCTTATTTTTATGGCATGCTACTTCTAAATTTTAAAGGCAAACTGGGAAAACGTCTTGTATTTTGTGATTTCTCCCCTGCCTGGTTGCTAAAATGCATTCTAAAACTGCCAGCCTTTAAAGGACTGTGAGGCATTTCCTATCTCCCCGCGTCCCAACCAGGGATGCCTGAGGAGGTGCTGTCGATAAGAATTTCGATGCTGTGTAATAACTATGTTTCAGTGGTTTTACCAGCAGGACGTGTGATAATCTTTCAGAGAAATGTACATGCACATTTTGATTAAAACAAACTCTTGCAGGTAGTATAAATATCCCCACATGAAATTGTTAGGTCAGATTCTGTACTTGTGAAGATAAAAATAGAAATTCTGAAGCAATTTTATCTTACATCACCTATGAGGTGGTCCTTAAGACAAAAATTGTTGAAATTTGCTCTGGACTGATTAGATATTTTAGCATTTATGATTCCCTACCCAGAAGCTCAGATTGGTAATAAAAAAACGCTTCATCAGCGCTCAGTGCCCATTTGACGTTCTGTGTCAAATAAATGACAGTTCCAGTACAATTATCAGAGCACACATACCCATTTTCGGCATTAGCTCCCATCTTCACTAGCAGTCTTGGCATGACCAGAAAGACACAGCCTTGTGAAGGACGGGGCGGGGGGGTGGTGTGACACAGCCTCCCACAGCACGTGGATGAGAGACGGCTGTGGGAAGAGTTTGCTCTGCTTGTTGTTGGGGCAAATGGAAAACTGAATTTCTCCTTGTTCCCTTCTGCTTCTCTGTGAAGAACACTGTGACGTGGAGGTAGGATCGTGCTGTTACGCTCCTTTCATAGGAGGAGAGCTGAGGCAGAGGGAGCCTGGCCCTACAAGGGCATTTGGGTGCCTTTCTTTATGCAGAGTAAGTGATAACAGATTACATCAAGTTGTTTAAGGGTCAGGAATTAAGTGACTTGCCCAAAGTAAAATAGGAAATCAGCGGTAAAGCAGAGTCTCAAATCCATTTTTCCAAGTCTAGGCTGCTACCCAAACCATGGGGTCATGTTTCTTCCCTACTTACCGCTTTGTCGCAGAAGCTGAATTACTGGAATACGTTCCGTATCTCTGGGTTTATGTCTGACTGCCATTACAATATAATGTAGTGTTTCTTCAGTTTTCGCTGGATGTCTGTATAAATAAAAATAAATAGTGTGTGTGAGGAAAAAGTAAATGATATTTAAGAAGTCACTGAAAGCTATAAAACTGAAAATTAATACGTACTAGTGTAGTAGGAAGCTGGAATGATTAGTGTGCGTGTGAAGAAAATTACAGAGCTTATAGACTGTTATGTCTTCTTTAATCAAGTATTTACCTTGAGTCAAACTACAATTAAATTAATTTCAAACTTTTCCTTTTGAACTTAGTGTTCTGGGATGCCAGAAACTGGTTTGGCTCTGGTTCGTGCTAGTCATTGCTCAAGGTGTTTATCATGCCAGGCTTTTTCAATCTTCACAACTTCTGCCCTGCCATTTAATCCTTGACTCTTCCAAGACTGCTAATCCACAGTACAATGTGCAGTGGCTTAGTGGGGTGAGCAAATTAGGGCGACTAGTTTGAGAGCACAAATTCAACTAAAAAAAAAAATTGTACAAGTGGAATGAAAAGTCCAGTTCACTACTGCCCAGGGGCCATCTAGTTTCCATCATCTTCCCTTTGCCACAGAGCTGATTACAACACAGGGTTGTGTGTGTCTATAAATACACACAGGACAGGGAATTATCCCTTCCTCTCTTCTCCATCCTTACTTTATTTCACAAATCACCAAAACCCTTCCTGGCACAACAATATATACTGTTGCCAACTTTACTCCCTGGGTTTCAAATTCCTGAAACTATGTATTTTCACTCTGACTGTGTGGCTCCTCTAGGGGTACTCAGTGGGAATTATACTTGTATAGACTTTATCTATTTCATATACATGTGAAACACGGGGCAATGGAGAGCTGCTATGCAGCATAGCAAACGTAGCCTCAGCTGCCTCAGAAATACGACCTGGGTGTTCCTCGTAACTTTTCAGCCCAGTCCAGCAGCGCTGTTCATGTGTTGACAAAGAGGTGGTCTTCATGACCTTTTCCATCTCTGATTTCCATGGTCAAGTGTTGCAAATCTCTTTCAGTCTAAACCACTTCAGCTACTTGTTGCCTCACTGTAATAAAATATACCTACAGTGAACAGCAGCAATGTGAGCCCCTGAGACCTGCTTCCAGGTACCTCATTTTTTTTTTTTGATATTTCACAAGCACTTCTATTTAGTACCATACTTAAAATGTGCAAAAGTCATGCAGAACATATCTGCACACCAAGTAGGCCATTTTTTTCCAGGCAATTTCAACTCCTTTTGCTGGAGCCTGAAGCCACAGTATTAACAGCAATGTTATGTGGATCACTGCGTGCTGTACACGGCACTGCTGAGGTGGGCAGTGCACAGCAGTCAGGGGTGGTATATCTAAAGCTACAACTACAGAAATATCCCAGGAGGGAAGCTTGGGAACGTACGAGGACTACCTTGGTGAGTCTAATCAGGAGGCAACAGCCCAGCAAGCTGTGCATGGTCTGATGTTAACCTTTGGTTATTTTAACGTTTCAGTTGGAAGGTCTTGAAAGGATCTCAGTTATTAACAGATGAGAAAGCACTGGTTTGGTGAAGGTTATATATAATACCTAATACATTATAAGGCTGTAGAAAGGGATGTGGCCAGACACTTTGCTACTATTCCTTCTTTTGGAAGAAGAACTCTTGACAATTCATCATGGCCCTGCCATACAATACAAAGTAACTGCCAGGTGACAGAATAAAAGAGTAAATGTAGTTCAGACTGTGTGGATTTTAGGTATATGTGACAAAATATATAAACCTGATCTTCAGTTACACTAGGGATTTTTTACACCTCCCATGGAACAGGTTTTTTTCCTCACCACTGAGCTTTTTGTGGGCAGAAGGTGATATAAACCTGGGAGTAATCCACAAATAGCAACAAGCATTAAAGAAGGAAAAAAAACCCCCTCTAATTAGAGAACTTGTGTCTCTAATTATTTCAATCTAGTTCTAGTTCTCTTTTAGCGTGTCGACTGTTCCCTATAGTAAGCTTGCCACTAAACATTTGAAAATATTGGAGACAGTTTCCAAACTCAGATGCACAAAGTGTATTGCCAAGTACCTAGAAAAATCTCCTGCTGTATTTATGCACCTGTGCATAGTAGCAAATGTGGAGACCTTAGGTTACATTGCTGATGTTCAGCTTGTGTGCACGTCCTCCTGCGGTGCTGCACAGCCATCAAATACATGCATACACCTTCATGACATCTCTGGGGGTTCAGAGGTGTCTCTGGGGACAAGTGAGCCTGACTAATGTGATATCCAACAACTTTCCAAAACCATAATGGTTTCATACATATGGTTTCATACACCTCAGTCCTCTATAGGGGGGAAATGAATTTGCTTTCCACCCCCCAGAACTCATGTTGTTCCTAGGAGTAAGGATGTGACCAGTATTGCGCACTGTGGGATGTCTTGGCAATGAGAGACAAGTATTTGTCCCCCTGCCAAAGAGAAAGCTGATTAAAAAAAAGAGAGCTTTTTTATGTAAATATCACCTAATCCTGTCTTGCTCAGCAGTTATTTGTTTTAGTGTTGATCTTTATAAACCCAAATGGAAAAAAATTCCTCTTAATCCTCAAGCATCAAGTTGTTTAATGTATTATTTTTGCACACAAGAATTTATCATTTTTGCATTGGAAATAAGAGAAATTTCATTTACATTACTTTAAAGATCTAGAGTATCCCAGGAAGCTGGTGTGAATTATTTTAGTTACCTTAGTGAGTTAATTCTGAAACTTAATGAAGAGTTTTCAATTAAAGCTACTCTGAAACTTAAGTTAATAACAGAACATATCTCATTTTTGGCTCCTTTAGCAGAAACATCCTTCAAGTATATTTATTCTGAAAACCCTAGCAAATGGAAAAAACAATATCACACTAAACAGCACAATCTTTTCATGTGTTCCAAGTGGGAATTTTTGTCTTATAAAGCCTTCATTTTGAAATCCGAACAAGTTTTCAGGGTGCTGCACCAAGCTGTCTCAGCAGTAAAGGACTTGTGTACAATCGTAAGTCCAGTGCATTTCACAGTATGGGGATTCTTCTGAAAACTGAATGCCCACAAAAATGTGCTTGCATTTAAAACAACAACAAAAAAGAATTAATGAACCAGCAGGATTAGTTGAATTGACCTTGATCCCACAAGTTGATCTCCTTGGGTTCTATGTGGGGTTGTGGTTAACACGAGGAGAACAGCTCTTCATGCTGGGGTCCACAGTCACGTCCTGTGCTTGTTTTCATCTTACATTTGCATCAGCTGCATTCTCCCTCTTCTTTCCATTCATCTCTTAGACTATGAATGAGACTGAAATATGTTTTCTTTTTATCTCCCTTGAGGAAAAATGTGGTTTTTTCTTTCTCTCTCTTGAGGAAAGCCTGACACAGTTATGAATGACATGGAAGCAGTGTTTCTTTCATCAAACTGGCATCATCAGCATGTCATCATGGCTTCTTATGTGATTAATTTCTTGTAAAAATATTTTACGTTAAACTATGTGTTTTCTGTGGCTTCATTTTTCTAGTTCAAGGCAGCTAGCTACACTAAGTTGCACCTCCACCAGTAGCTGATTTTGTATCTTTTTCATAGTTTTTTTTACAACTTGCATTGTAGCCCCAAGAAACGAATTTTGCTGCATCCTCAGGAATATGTTGTTTTATTTCAGCCAGATAAGCTCCTTGATCCGCAACCTCTCTGATTATATAGAAAACTGTTAAAATAAAGAAGTGTAAATCCTTCTTTCTCTCCCAGAGATCAGAAGGTATTTGAGCTTGCTATATCATTTTTGGAGATAATCACACAGATGCAAAGATCTTGTTTTCAGACAAATCTGAAATATATGTAGACAAATTTAAAATGTATTAGCTAAGCCTATTAACCTTGAATCCAATTTTATTCATTTTTGGAATCACAACATTTATAGACATTCTCAGTCTTGTGAGCTGTAGCCTATGGGTCCTCTAAGCAGGAACCTTTTGAGGGAGTTTGAACGTACCAGTTTAGACCCTAAATATTCTTAGTCTCTCCCTTTTGCAGTTCCTTCCAGCCTCTCCAAAAAGAGGCAGGAACCATCCCATGTCTAGATCTTAACCTAGAGGCAGCAGGTGTTTGCGCTTTGTAAACCTTAAAGCCTTGAAAAGATTGATAGATAGACTGGCATACAAGAAATTGATGCTGCAGCATATTTTATTTATTTATCAGTTTTTAATGTACTGTCTGCATGTCAGACATGAAGCTTGTGACAAATTGCAAATACCAGCAGCAGAGCTGCCTGTTGGTGTTTGCAAAGCAACATGAAATGGATGACTTTTAAAGCAGTTAAAAGCACAGAAATCATGAAGCACAGAAACTGTAGTTTGTGTTGTTACCTTCTGCATATGTCTGTCCTTACGAAGGTGTCCGCCTGTCAGAGTGCTCGAGCTTATGTATTCTTAACTTTAAGTTACAGGTAGTTCTAACTCGTACAGTAAGGTCCTGTTTCTCTTTTCCTCTCCCCGAGCCTGTAAGTTTTCACCCCAGTATTTTGTCTTCTGCTTCACTCTTGTCCGAAATAAATGTTTAGATGCTGTTGTCTCCTTCCACAGTAAAGCCCCCCAAATTCTACCTGTCTCCCCAGATCAGAGGACTATTTCTTAAATACAAGTTCTCTGTGAAAGATCTTCGGTCATAACCTTTTTTGCCAAACTTTCTGTTGCCTGGCAGCATTCCCTGCAGTGACAGGACAGCTCTTTTTTCTGCAGTTATTTTCTACATGGTGGTTAAACACAAAGGAATTTTTTTTGAGCACACAGTCTTTATCCTTCAAGAGCATAAGAGCAATACAGATTTTGGGGAGAATAATAAATAAATTCTTTGTTCAAGCAGGTTGGTTTCTAACTTTTTTGGCTGCTTCTGGTGTTGGAGCTCTTAAAGGTTACATTTACTTCAGATGAACAGTTTTATAGGACCTAGAACCTAGCTAGCTTGAATGCATCTGAATGACAGCTTTTGTCTTAGAAAGGTTGGCAGATATGACTCATTAGTAAGGCAGTTTTGCTGAGCAGCTGTCTGCATAATTCTTCCAGTCTTTAATCTCAAGCAGCGAAGAAAAGCCCTCTTCCCTGAACGTGTATGTATACATACATATATCTATGTATGCACACACACAAAATTTATATCCATAGTCTCTTTGTAATGCATATTTAGAAATAGAAATGTGTTTCAATATGTTTCTACGTGGTTTTAGTTCAAGTAGATTGTGAACATAGAGTGAAAAGAGTTCTTCAGTTCTTCAACATGTTGGGTACTAGTATCCAGTGCAGATTACAGTCATATGTTATACAAACTAAAAAGAAAAATATGGAGTCAGGATTATAATACAAACAGCATTGCAATCTCTTTCAACAGCAAGGCTCAAAAGCATGTGCTTTCGGAGGCTGGAGAGTTGTTTGCTGAGTGTTAAAAGCATCCTAGTGTGCCTCTGAACAAAGAACGAGGATTTCCATTCCTTGTAAACCAAAACTGAAATAAAAACACAGGATTCATGTGGTAGCTGGACTGTATGAGATTTATCGTTGTAGCAGAGAGTGAGAGAGTGCTCTTGTCAAATGGCAGCAGCACAGTGAGGGAAGAAATCCAGGCTGAGAAATGAGTTTCCAGGAACTTTGAGGCATATCTGACTTTTTGACATCGCTTGCTAAATGATTGCCACGAAGCACAAGCTAAGTCCTGACAAGCTGGATAACGAAAGACTGCATGCTCTGTATTTTATCAGAAGCATAATTTAAGGTGCTTCTATTTTAATCTTTGGATAGAAAAGCTGAGAGTAATGAAGTGTTGTGTTACATCATTTCATAAAAGTGAAGTGACTGGAAGATGCTACAAAAGCACATAGTAGGAGCCTGGGGCAGAACAAGGAGATGGCTATTGGGGCGACTGGCTTGGCACGTACTCATTGGTGCCCGATCCCTGTATGAGACAGTGGTGGGCTACCAGAGGCTACCCTTCGCAGTTCATACCCTCTCTGTATTGCTCCTGTGGTTCTGTGGACCCCTGCTTACTGAACGCAGCCCTACTGCCAACAGGCTGGCTTTTGTCGGTCATCTCCACTGACTCCTTGCAGGGTCAGAGGACCAAAGGCTGAAATCCCTGGCCTAGGAGAATTGTCTCCTGTTTTCACAAAATGACTGTGCTGTTCGAAAGGCTGGTTTATCTCTTGTTTTGACAGAAAAAAATTAATAAAATTCTGTGTCTTAATCTGCAAGGGTAGCTCAGCGTGACCTTTACAGACAAATACCTGCGTGAACGCAGGGATGTGATAATACTGCACAATGTATTTACCAGAAAGTATTTCTAAATTATATAGGAAATTAAAAGCTAACATTCAATTAAGATGGGAGTTTATGTAGTCACTCTCCTTTTCCCAGTGTTCTGGTTTCAAGCAAAAAAGTGCAGCCTGAATGCAATACTTATGTATCTATGGAGCTCAGGTCCTGGTTTTGAAAGTGAGGCCTATCCTCGCTGGGCTCAAGCGTCTCTACCTGTTTTGTCTGATGCCCTACTAAAGCTTATTCCCAAATAGGGGTGTAAAGCCAGGTAGTTTGGATGTGGTACAAGCTAGGACTTATATGCAGGCACAATTCATGGCGATCCTAAGATACAGTACAGAGCTAGCCTAAGAATCCACGAATTTAAAGAATGGGAATTAAATTCCTAGAATTTTTAGATATTTGAAATTTTTATCTCAGTTCTTTTTACTATTCCCCCCCCAAGAGAAGAGCAAACAGTGAAAAACCTATTACTTTTACTGTAACCATATAGTATTATTCTTAAAATGATTGCACATAAAGCTTTTGATTGGGTACCATGCGCTGGGTGACCCAAATGCTCTGGAAAGTAAGGCAAATGAAATAATCTACATAGTTTAAGAACTGAAACTGTCCACATCCCTATTCTAATGCTGGTTGGTTCTGTAGTGCTGAAGTGAAACTGGTTTTTAAATCAGAATTTAGTTTGTTTATGGAATAAAAATAAGAAAAACTATAAAAATTGCCATTGAGGCGGTCAGTAAACTTTAATACTGTAAAGCAATTTTTTAAAAGTCAAGAAATTCCCATGTTAAAATCACACAAGCCATTTACAGGCTGCAACGTATGATAAATGTACAGAGTATATGCAGTTTTTGGTATTCAAAATGCACAGTTACTGTCGCTATTGTATAAGTTAGGATAAGCTGAAGGGCTCAGGTGACAGAAGGAAGTTAAGAAGGAAGGAAAGAATGACATGCCAAACGTGACAGATGAAGTGGTTGTGTTTGCTCTAGTAGTAAGGCATCAGTCAAGAAAAAAGGCTGAAGACGAAGAATAAAGTGGCAGAGAAATTTGTACCTCACAGCAGTGACAACGAATGGCATTGCTATTTGAACACTGAGGGTGAGATCCTGGCCCCAAGTGAAGTTAGGGGAAACCAGCTGCATGAGCCTGGGTTTTTATACCAGGCTAAGGAAATGTTAATATCCAATATTCCAGGCAAGTTTGTGCAGTGGACGTAGCCAGAAAGAAGATGCTACACTGAAATTAGTGCCCTGAAATGTACAAATGTTAGGAGTTACGTTATATAGTATTTTCTTTCAAAATTATGCTCGGGAATAGTCTTAGATGAGGATCTGCTCGTAGGCACTGACCAACTAAGAAGAAAAGGTGTCTTCTGATCCAAAGAACTGAAAATGCAGTTACGCCTCCCCAGAAATCTGCAGGCAACATTCAAAGCCTTTATGAGATAATAGTACTGATCTCAGTAAACCAGCAACCTTACCTAACTGTCTTCCTTGTTAGTAAGGGAGACTCTTGCAGAAGACTCTGAAGGAATATAACGCAGCATCTTGGTTAGTATTTAGGGCTGGCTTCTCCCAAACAGGGGAGCGGTGCAGGAGAAAGGATAACGGTGGGTGTTTGGAAACTTAATAACCCGGTGATGAAGAAGACATCATCTGGCCCTTTCTGTCTAAAACTATGTTTAAAACAAAAGATAAGGTAAAGGTACAAAGAAAGTCCATGAGAAATACTGGCAATAAACAATTACTTATATACAATATTCAACAGATTTATTTAAATAAGTATATTATTTAATAAGAAAGAGTCTTTAATCGGAAAAAAGAGGCAGCTGATGGGTCTATCATCATTAATTTCTCGAAGGAGACAAATAAATTGCCATTCAAGTGTTTCTCATAACATAAGAACTTATAAAATTACTGTGAAGCACATAAAAATCTCAAAAGGGAAATGCTTTTTAAAGGATCCACAAGTAAATTGCAGAACTTACTGCCACAGAATCACTTGGCTCCCAAAATACCTGTGAGCTCCAAAAGCAGTTAGGCAAATTCATGGTAAAATGATCCACCCAAACCAATTTGAACACCATGATGCGGATGCAGCCTCCCACTCAGAAGGTCCCTAAAACTGTGCTTAGTCAGAAGCAAGGAGGCTGCATGAAGAGAAAGCATCACTTGCCTACTTGCCCTGATTATTTTCCTAATTAGCAGTTGGCTAAAATCAGAGACATAGTAATAGCAGCTAATTGTCTTTTGTAGCCATCTGTTGTGTTTTGTTAAGTCTCACCCAACAGAGTCATTTTGGGTTAAGTTGTATCTTTTTTCCTGGAATTCTGTAGGTACAGTAGAGTGCAGTTAGGAAATGCATAGCTGTAATGGATATTCCAGCCGTTTAGGTTGGCACACATCTCATATAAAAGACGTTGAGGTAGTATGGCTTCAGAAACGTGGGGTGATGACAGAAAGCTCTGAAAACATTTTAAATGTGGATCTGTATAAAACTTGGTCTTGCTAGACTGCCTAAACAGGTGTGTCGCTCTGGGTAGTGCATTCGTCCAGTACAATAAACTGTAATAAAAGATGAACGGCCCCATAAAATTATATTGATCCAGTGCTTTACTGTATGATGTCCTCACTCGAGAGCGTGTACCCATTTGCAGGTAAATGGACTTGTGATGAAAGTTCTTAGTCCACTGAAATGAAACAGTGCTCAGAACGTATTCAGTAGGCTTTATAATACACCACACTGGGGTTTGTAAGTCAAAGGAATATCTGTATTGCGTAAATTATGAAATCAATACAAGGGATGGTTTTCACATGCTGCTTAGTCTGATGTGTCCCTTCCTACAGTAATGTAAACACCGGCCAGTATCAGTGCTGCTGTATTTACTGTTGCCAAGTTGTATGTGATTACAAACATAGAAGAAGCTTTATTCTTCCAACCCAAAGGAAACTTAAACTCTCTTCCCTTTCCCCATCCTTTCTCCTTCCTCAGTAGGAATGAAAATTCCACATCTTTGATGTCTGCCTTTCTGGTGTTTTAAAAAAAAAAAGTTAAGATGAAAACAGCTGAAGCTATAGAAGGTAAAACGGTGTCAATTCTATGTAAAGATACCCCAGCTGGCTTTCTGTTAACAGCCCTGGATGCCGAAAATGGCTTAGGTGTGGCAGCAAGCTCCCCGTGGCGGCGGAGATGCCGCTGTGGGCTTTAAAATGGCTACTTTGTGCATCTGAGCTTTGAAAATGGCAAACTGGAAATAGTGGATTTAAGTTGAGATCCTGTCAGGAAAAATCGATGGTCTAGTTAATCCAGCGTTGGCATTTTGTCATTTCTGTCCAGATCAACTGAATCCCATGAACACTGCTTAGAAAGAAAAATGTTTTCATTTGCAAATTATCAATGGATTTGGGGATTGAAAAAAATTATTGCTGCTGCACGACACTGTTCCTCTGCAACAGACTGCCCACGCGGAAAACCATGCTGGTCTGTCCTGTTGCTGAATGTCCTTATGTGCATAATCACTGTTGGAGAACTCTCCAAGCAGAAACTAGTGGTTAGTTAAAATGTTCATTTTAGCTTTGCAGTATTGCTTCCTCTGTTCTTTTGTTCAACGCCGATTATTATTATGAGGATCATGAGTATGAATTAAGTCCTGTTTTAAAATTTCAGAATGAATGTAAGTTGTTACATTCCTTAAAATATTTATTGCATGTTTAAAAATGCTTTTTCTTGATGTGTACTGTTTAACTCAAATCCTGGTATATATCTGCAATAGAGCTATAACTAAACAGGAATAGTTCTTGTGATAAGAATTTAGAGTAGGTGACACTGCCGAATTAGGAAATGTTTTATATTTCTCAAGATTATGAAAATGTCACTAGTGGCAAGCTTGTTCATTTTAGCTGTTAGAACTGATTTTTTCAAGAACGACGTTTATGAAGCATATAGTTGTGTAAACTTAGAGATACACGTTTGGTATTTGACACTGAATGTTTTATTAATATAAATATAGTGAAAGTTTTATAACCAGAAGTGTTATTGTTAATCTTTAATTATTGAATTATCTGTTCTACAAAAGTGTTTTAATTAACTGGAGTTCATTTTATCCAAAACAATGCATGGGCATTTATTCTTGCAGTTTTAAAATGACTGTGGTTTAAGAAGTCCATTTGCTTGCCTAACTCAATAGAGGGATATTTTGGGAAAGTGTCATTATAAATCCTTGTCTAATGCATATTTTTCTTCACCAAATAGTCACAACAGTAAAAATAATCGTGTTTGCCACCTAGCTAAGGTGATGCTGTTACCGATATTGTGGATTTTGCATTCTCCTTAATGGTCTGGAGTTCACAGCTCTGCTGCATGCTGAAGTGCTTGGGGTGTCTGCTGAAGATTAAACTGTAGCCTGACAAAAATTGAGCAGAGCAACATTGATCCTTTTCTGGTTGACTGCCTGAATTAAATAAGTGATTTAATCAATTTACTGTGTAATGTATGTTAATATCATTGCTTCATGAATATTGACAAAAATCTTTTTAAACTTGCAGCAAGTAGTGGCAGCAATAAATGCAGGAATCATACCTTTAGGAAACACATCTACTCAGATCAGTCACTGGGACTTGGGAAGTTCCTTCTTCTTTGCTGGCACTGTTATTACCACCATAGGTAGGACACAGCTTATTATCTTTTCATAGTAAATGAGCTGAAACGCTTTTGATTTCCGGTGTGTACATATGTTTGTTAATGGTAAATCTTCCAAATCTTCTGGTTCAAAGTAGAGAATTGCTTTTCAGCTGCAGGGGCAGAAATTTTAGCTGTCTGTAAGAACCCTAGCTGAGTAAATGACTCTTCTGTAGAAGAAAAATGTTGCTCTGTATTTCTGCGAGGTGAATTTCTGCGAGGTGACTCAAAGAGGTTGTGGAAACATTTTCTAGGGGGAATTTGGTCAACTGTGTAATCAGAAGTGTTAAATAGGGCATGATTTAAAGCACATGTGCATTAAACCCTGACTGAGATGTACGGAATTTTAAGTCTGTATAATCCCATTCTATATTGCTATTTTCTCTAAATTGTGAAAAAGCTGAGAACATGGCAAAGATTCAGTTCAGCTTAATTTGATCAGTTATGAGTGTTGTATTGATCGGCAGCTTTGTGTTCCAAGGCTTACTTTGAGGCTTCTGTTGAATTCAGAGAAGTCCCAAGCTGTAGGGTGATGTACCCGTGCTCACAAGCCCAGGGAGTTTTCTGGATCCCTTCTGCATTTGAGAGCCAGTGTCCCTCTGAGCAGGTGGGAGTGAGAGCAGCGTTTGATCTTCCAGTTTCTTCCCTTTGACTGCAATACAGTGCGCATGGAATACGGTTCAAAGGGGTAGTGTAGCTCACAGATCATAGAAGGGGCATCCACAGAGGTGGCTGGAAATCTGAAGAAGCAATCAAATGTGAAAAATTTAGGACCTACATTATGAGATCAATGTATATGGAACTGTAGGACTGTTACAATAATTATCTCTATGTAATATTTATATGCATATTGTGATGGTAGGGGATGTTCTTTTCAAGTGTTGTATGTACCTTTGTTCTTCCTTTATCTAGAAGTGCATGAATACGATGTTTTGCGTTGTTTGAGTATATATATGTCTATATGTATGTATAAATATTCTGTCTATACGTAGTATTTTTTCACATCTAGAATAACTGAAACACAGGTTTAGTGAAAACAGAGTGAAACTTTTATGTCCCTGAGGCTAGCAGCAGACCTAATGATTTTATAGTAGTAGATCCACAAGGTAATAAAAAATCAAGTGTGGAAAAAAGTAATTTTAACATATTATAACCAAGAAGCTTGAAAGGATAGCTTTATGATCAGTCTTAAGTTATCCTCTTCTGACAGCACAAAACTTTATGTTGTAAGTAAGTATCCATGGTCCTGTAAAAAGTGCATAATACTTGTTTCAGTTCCGAATTTAACGTATGAAAAGTTAACGTATGAAAAATAACCGTAGTAAAAGTAAAAAGTTAACGTATGAAAAGTGTTCAAGGAATTAAATGATTCAAAAATTATGTTAAAGCAGTGGAAAATTTTGTTCCACTATTTTGTTTCTAAGTAAAACTAAAGCCTTTCTAAATAAAAACATTTCCTGATTTAATTTGTTGACCTGATTCAACCCAAACATGCATGAGTCCTGCTTAGAGGAGAGAAAGGGATCTGCAAAGGCATCCAGGCCACAGATCCACTGTCCCCAAGAGGTAAGATAACCCAATAGGAAAAACAGTTGAAAATTAATATTTCAGGTAATTTCTGCAAACCAGAGTCGTCAGAATCAGGTCAGACTCGGCAACTGTAAATATTTATTTCAGGTTTTATGACAGAAAACTGAGAATATCTAGGGAAAAAAAAAGTCTTCAGTAAAATATTTTGGCTTTGGAGTAACTGTCTTTTTCATCAGAGACCCTTTCTGATAGGAAGCTCCCCGTCATTTGCCATTTTGAGCTTTGTTTCTCAGGACCTGAGGACAGCGCGCTTACATGAAAGCTGTAGCACGGCTGGTGGTGTCTTTCTGCTCTGAACCATCTTCCTGATGGGTCATGGGGCTTGCAGTGTGACAGCAGGTGGAGCTGTCAGGGAAAGCCCTTGGAATTGTGACTTTCCTGGGAAAATGGTGACAAGCATAGAAGTTGGGTGTGCTTTCCCTTATTTTTTATATTAGCACATGCCGCCAAATGATTTTTGTGTTCAGAGCAGTATCTTTTCATATATGAGTAACCTTTTGAAAATGAAGGCATTCCTTCCAATTAGGGGGCATATGGTATTCATGTAACTTGATATTTTAATTTCTCAAGAGACGGTTTACGAGCATCTTCAGAGAGTTGCCATAGGTTTCAGCCAAACACTACAGATATTCTTTATGGACAAAGACACAACCTTATAAATTCATAGAACAACTTTACAGAAATAATTTATAAAAGTGATTATAAAAATAAGAATTAAATTTATAAATATTATGTGCTTTAGACTATATACCTTAAGAAGTACTTGAATAGAAGAAAAAAGGATTACTACCATTTAGAGAAAATGATAGCTTTCCAGTGCTGCAGCAGATTCCCTAGCTTTCCAAACCTCTTATTACTATAATTTTACCTTATCATTTAGCCCACACTCCTCCTGGTGATATCTCAGAATCTAAGAAATTCAAATGGAACAAAGAGTTTATTTACAGGTAGTGTTTCCCAAACCTTTCTTCAATGACACTAGCACTTGCATCGCACAAGTATTTGGTTCTTGGGAAGAGGGGATAACAAATAAAGCCTTTAGCATTTCCCTAAGCAATAAGTTACTGTTTTACAGTTACTGTTATTGCTGTATCACAGTAGTGATGAACATTTAAGTGAAAAATATTGACCGTGTGTTTTGGTGGCTACTGGCAGCAGTCCAGAACCATCTGTAGTTTCTTACTCTTCTGGGTCTCCTGCAGGCTGCTGAAAGGCTCTGTGATGGGGACATGTAAATCTACTGAGCTCCAAAGCCATCTAACAGAAGCAGAGGTAACACTACAGAAAGCATGGCTTGGTGTTTATTTAACAGGCTTTTTTATTCTCTTATAAACCTTCACGTTATCCAATAAATGTTACAGTGAATATTGTGAAATGAATAAACACATTTTTAATAGAACATAATCTGTCATACTGCTACTAAATCTTTCCTAAGAAATGGATTTGGTTGAGAGGTCAGGGTCAAACAATTTCGTAAGACTTCCTTTAGAAAAGATCCTCTGTAGCTTTTTTTCCCCATGTCTGAGTGGGTTGGTTTTGGCTTTGCATTTACTACTGTGCAACAGCACAGAACTTGTCTCAGGAAGGGACCTCACTGGTTATAGGTTTGGCTTGCTTAGTTAGGTGTTCTCACTTGTGGGTATGTTTCTAGAACAAATACACCTCACCTCAACAAAGAAATGTGAAACTATGTGATTACTCTGTGTGTATGGAGCAGTTTCAGACAGTCCCTAAGAGCGAAAAGGGTGACAGGAGGAAATTCCAATGCAAAAACTGTCTATGAAGAATACTGTTGCATTGTTCCCTGGGATACTGTGCATGCTGCAAAGCACAAAAGATACTCTGTTTTTCTACGTGAAAATGTAATTTTCCAGTCAGTCTTGTTGTAAGACCACGTCCAAAGAAAAGCAAAAGCAAAAAACAATGGTAACGCAACCACAAAGCTGGAGATAGTGCTGAGGAAGAGGGGAAAATAATCTTTATGCCACCTCTTTTTATTCTGAGAGCTCATTGTTGGCACTGTGCATGTGTTTTTACCCTCTAGATCATTTCCTTCAATAGGTAGCTTAACTCAGAAATGGGCATACAGACACAACATATGCACACCCCGCTTCCCCCTAGACAACTTATATTTTAGAGCCCCAAAAAGTTTTAAATTGGCAGCAGGGTAGGAAAGGAGACGTCCCTTACTGCAAGCTTGAGACCTGTATCAAGAAGAATAGAAAACCAAAGTAGACATGCCAAGGCCCTGAACTTAGCAGTTGTTTTCCCAAATGACCGCTGTCTCAGCACATAACAAATGTAGTGTCAACCGTAATATCAGAAACCACATCATGAAAACCTCTACTAGACTCCTGTGGATCTTCATCTAAAATAGCTGTATTACTTCTGCTGTTATTCCAGCCAGTCTATAATAACTTTCTCAAGCACTGCAAGTAGACATGTAGTGGAAAGGGCACTTATTCCGACTCCTGGAGGATGGAGTGTCTTGAATAGCAGTTGTGAGCATGTTGGGAGTACCAGCAACCTCCCCAGTAGCTGTGGTTTGCTAGAAAGCATCCTTTCAAACAGAGCCATGTCTACACAAGGGTGAGCTCCCAGAGCTCCATTAATACCTTAGCACTTGAGGATACTTTGCAGCCATATTGGTGTCCAAATCCAATAGTTGCTAATAACTGTCTACAAATCAAAAAAGGAAGAACACATAATTTCTTTTTGTCCTTTTCCACTTCTTTTCACCTTGATTTTTGAACTCAGAGTTCTCATATGCACTGGAAACTGATCCTCTTGAGAAGTTCACTCGTGACTAAAGTCTTTATCTTAGCTTCGTGCAGCTAGCTGTGGTAATATGGTTATGGTTTTGGGGTCCAAAAGCCTAGCAACTGTTATTAAAGAGTGCAAAGGAATGTGAATATTTTTAAAAAAAAAAGAAACAAACTGTAAATATTTATTTTTTTAGGGAACAGTTGTGAATAGCAAGCAGCTAAGATTCTGAAAAAGATTAATATTTTTGAATAGAAATGTGAACTTGATTTGTCACTTTTAGAGTTGCAATTAGTTATGTAGCTTCACATGCAACTTCACTGTAAGGAATACTTTCTGCCACTTTTCCACTGCCTGGACACAAGCTTTTCTTATGAAGGCAGAGTATTTTAAGAAGTCTTATTACATTGCTTATTGGTTTGAAACAATAATAAAATCGTGCTGCTAAATCTGTCCCTTCTGGCACCATTTCACTGCATTTTTGAAATACCAAGTAACAGAACAATGTGTTGATAACTAAAATATACAAAATATGTTTGATGTTATAAAAAGACAAATATTGTTGATAGTCAAATATGTTACCTATTATGTCAGATATTCATAAGGATAAAAAATTGCAAATGACGTTGAAAAATTTGTTCCCTTAGTTCAGAAAAGTAAGAAGCATCACATACTTATGTTAGAATAGTTCTGTTTGTTTGTGCCACCAAAGAAGAAACAGAGCTATCAAGGGTGAGCATAAAAATTTCATTTGAAAAGATTACTCCAATTTGCTTATCAGAATATGAAAGCTGGGATTTCTGTTTGTGTATTTGAAAGGGAAGAGAGAAGAAGCAAGCAAAAGAGAGTGAAGCGCAAATGCTGGTGTGATTGAGGAAGGGGTTGGTGAAAAACTCCTAAAAGTAAAAACCAATAAAATACATTTGCCTGAAAAATATCCTGATACGTGATTTCCTCCATGATATCAGTATTTAAATCTTCATCTGGACCCATGACTTAAATGAGATTGACTACATGGTAGACATTGGAGTATATGGCTTCTGAGGACCTGTTTCTTTCAAGGCTCCTCAACCTGAAATAATCTTTGGTTCCCTTTCCAAAGCAACAGGTAAACTTTTATTAAGGCAAGGTCATGGATCTTATCCTCCACTAGTAGCCTGGAGGCATGTGTCCAGATTTCATATAGCTTCTAGCAGGGGTATATGTCTGGCAAAGCTGAGTATAAACACTTGATAACACCAGCTGCAGAGTAATGCAGAAAAAAAATGGTTAAGATTTATGGTACATGAAAATGTGGTATAGTGAGAGACATGCTAAAGAGGTCACTGGGGAATGAGGTGGAAATGCTCCTTCTCTTACTTTGCAGAGGACTCCACCAAAAACTCCTGCTGTCTTACTGTGATTTTCTATCAACTCTCAAAGTGTGTTAAATATGTATATCTAATCTGATAAAATGTCAACAGAAAGAACTATTTTATTTAAAAAAAATCCTCCTGAGATCTCTTCAGAATTCAGTCTTTCCTCTAGGTTAGCGTTGTGCTTACCTTCCCATCCCCATGCTGCTCTTCTTAATAGAACATGTTAGAGCTAGAATAGCCTTTTATTCTCTATTTGTTCCATTCTAATTTATCTCCTTTGCTTCTTTTGTTGCTTCTGTGAAAAAGTGTCTGAATTTGACCCAGTTATTGGCTGTTGACAAATAGTGGTTCCTTGTGTTCTGGAGAGACCTGTTAGGATTTGGCAATGAAATTCGCCAAATATTTCATCTGAGCTGAGCATACTCTCTCCTAGGACAGTAACGACTAAACAAGATTTCCTCTGTAATTATTTTTCCCAGGAACTGCGAGTAGAGAGTGTATTACCACTATGCCCTCAATTTTCTCCCGCATTTGTTCAGGTAGCGAGAAAGAGGGCTTATCTGACTCGAATGCTGAGGAAATAATACTTGGACTGTATGAGGTTCAGAAGTAATAATTAGGGTAAGATTACTGGGAGCTAGGGAACCTGGAACAGTGGTGGAGGAAGGACCATGGTGAAGAGCTGAAAGGAAATGATAATAGATGAAGAGCTCAGTTAGAGATATTGAGGGTTTGTATATCAGAAATATTGGATTAAATTGAATGAGCAAATTGGAGAAAAGAAATTGAGCCTCCCTGACCAAAATGACTAAGAGAAGGAGAGGAGCACTGCCTTTCTCCTGCACATGCTAGAATACTCAACAATGCTAAGGGTGACTCTGAAATTGAAGAGGCGCAAGTTTATGGGATGATACCCAGCTTCCCTTATGCAGAGAAGTGCTATTTTTTCTACCAGCCCCGTTTTGATGCACAGCTACCTGACATACAAGTATATGGTAAACTGCAAGCACGTGCATGTTCTGTGGGTCATATTCATAACAGAAAGGATCTGATACTTCTGGTGATATGGGTACCTTAAATTATTAGCTATATTAGAAAAGCTTAGGGTGATGTAGCTTCTTAGGAGTTTGAATGTACAAGGGAGTTTTTCTTGACCTGATAAGTTCTGAATTCTGGACAAGAAACTTGTCAATGGATGGCTGTCTCTTTAGGGAAGGTGGTGGCATCAGTGACATTGCATATCACTTTTCATATCTTTTTTGCACTGATTTTTTTACACATTTTTGGTCTTTTGATCCTGATTCAGAGCACTGCTAACTACTTACTTTTCTTGTAACACTGAGTTTCCAACTATGTTTATATTCTGGAATATTTTTTTCCAACCACCTGGAACATTTTTCAATATTTGATGTGATTACATTAAAAAATTGTCAAAACCCCCTTTTTAATTTCATTGATAAGCTTCCTGCTAGGCAGCACTGATGGTTTTATTTTGGTGTAGTGCCTATTTATTGTTGGGTCTTGCAAAGCAAGGAGGAAGACGTACCATTTTTGCAGTTTGACGTGCTTGCACATTCCGACCTTTTAATCTTCCTTTTCCTCAAAACCAGCAAAAAGCTGTGTTGAAACAAATTGCCAGGTATGCAGGTTTCCATCACTCTCTTCTGCCTTCTGTAATCTCCTGAACAGCAGACAACACAACGCAGTTCTACTGAGGTCTTGCTGTGGAGTGAAAATGTCAGTTCATCAGTTGTGACACAGTCCCCAATTTACACTGCAAATGAGCACTGAAATTTTCACAGCTTACTCTGTTAATGCTGTTGTGCTAATGGAACTGGATTTTGTTTCCTTTATTCAGATTTCTCATCACCGGCTGATCAGTACAGGGTTTCTGAGCCTCCCGATAATGGGGAAAATATTTTTAGTAGGGACAGCTGTGACAGGACAAGGGGTAATGGTTTTAAACCGAAGCAAGGTAGGTTTAGATTAGATATAAGCAAGAAATTCCTTACAATGAGGGTGGTGAAAAACTAGAATAGGTTGCCCAGAGAGGTAGTGGAGGCCCCACCCCTGGAAACATTCAAGGCCAGGTTGGATGGGGCTCTGAGCAACCTGATCTAGTTAGCTGTGTCCCTGCTCCCTGCAGGGGGGTTGGACTAGATGACCTCTAGGGGTCCCTTCCAACCCAAAACATTCTATGATTCTATGTCCATTTTAATTTCCAGGTTATGAAAGCTGCTTGCTATCAGTAAAGGAAAGGCTGCCAGGAGGAATTGCTGAATATGGTTACACTGTTTGCAGAATGCGAGTATGAATGAAATTATTTCCTGCTTCCCTTTTTGTTTATTTTCATAATTGCATCAGGAACGGTGCAATCAACCATGAGAACCTCAAATCCTGTAAGCAAACAGAGGCACAGGATTTGGGAAAGTACAGGAAAAAAGTGGCTGATTTGTGCTTTGTTTCTACTAACTAACAAAATCGGAGTCTGAGCGTGTAGGGTTTAGAGGTCAAAATAAAAGCACCTGTATGTAGAGTGTGCATCCCATCAGGATGATCTGTTGGGAAGCTCCCCTTTAACCACATTAAGCTGTTTACCATTACATGCTGCTTTATTCACAGCTGTTTGCACTTACTGTTTAGTTGCGCTGCTAAGCAGGACCAGCTTTTAAAAAGGGAATGGCAGCCACAGTCAATGCTAGGATATTTTTTTTCTTTTTTGGTTGAGGCTAACAATATAAGAGTAGTGTGGGGGGCTGAAACCTCCTTTGCAAGTGAGGCTGACAGTCCCAGCTGGAGTTCCTGCCTACTGATTGCTTTAGAAAGTAAGGCACTTCTTAGGTGCCTTTAGCACAAGTTCTGGGTTCTGAAGACCTGAAGATCTCTTGTTGAGCAGTTTGATGAATCTGGCCAAATAACATATTGTTTTATACCAGGTGTGAACCTGCCTAATGTAAGTCCTGCTCTGTTTGCCTAGCACGTGGTAGTGTGGGATGAAGTGGTTTTTCTTCCTGGAAACTAAGATCTGGAGAAGATTGCTTGTGTTGTATTGAGGTTTTGCTCAATATATACATCAGCTATACATCTACTCACAAGTCCGAAGCATGCCCCTTGGCACTCTGGTTGGTTAGAGCAGGGCAGGGGCTGGTGCTTACGGGGAATAGCTGGGCCTGGATATTCTGGTGCTGTACCGAATTGGAGATCTAGGATCTGCTGAAGAGAAGGCTTGGTTGGCCAGGATAGACGCTTAGCCCCCTATTCACTCAAATCTTTGTATGTAAACTGGACTGTACCATCCCTGACAGCTGGAATTAAAAAACTGATGGATTCTATTTCAATGATATTTGAAAGATAACTACTTTTTAATTTTTTTCTCTAAGAATATGAAAAGAAAGTTATACTGATAGCCTAGAGGGGCTTAATGATTTCTTGAAAAAGTGAACTGCCAGTAGTATAAAGTCTGATGTGTCGTGCCACCAGCATTATGGAGTAAAATAGCATTAAAGTATCTCTACAGCACATGAGAATACCCATTAGCATTTTATAAGAGTGGGTTTTTTTAATACACTGAGACCTGTCTGTACTTTATAGATTTCTCATTATTGCCAGCAGCTTGGTTCCATTAAAAAAACTGAAAAACCAAAAGGGAATCTGGGTAGAAATACAGGCGAAAGGGAAATTAACAAAATCAATTAATTTCTTTCAGTGAGTCTCTTGCTGTATTGAATCCTCTGGTGCTTTGGAAAATGTCACCCTCTGGTGTCATCCTTTTTTGCAAGATACGCATCGGTCAGTATGACTGCAAGCAAACTTCTAGCTTGTGTCTCAGAGTGGGTTAGAAATCCATATTTTTCAGGACTACAAGTTTGTTTCTACAGCAACATACATATAGTCTGCATATGTAATGCTTAAGATAAAGAGGATAAAAAAAGATAAAAACTGATCTGAACTGCTAATGCAAGTGGTTACAAAAGTTACATTCTGATGACTTCAGTTTTTCATTTGGGAGGAATAGGCATTTACAGAAGACCCCTGTTACTTGCAAGTTAATATTAAGATAGGTGGTAAAAAGGACTCACAGGATGCAGACTTCAGGTGACAGTGCAGAAAAGCCCTATATATGCATTACCTACCCTTTCCTGGTCATTCTGTCTTTCACCAATGAATGGATGCTTTTCTAGGTGTGAAAAAAATGGGATGTAAGCTAAAGGAAGGACAATTGTCTGCTACGCGCTAGCTAAAAGCAAATAAATATGTTTGGTAGTACACCTATTAGCCTGTGAAACATAGGATGAGCTGCTCTCTTTCTCAAGGTGTTCTTACATTGAGTACTAATGGTTAAAATTTTAGTCTGGACTTGTGCAGCAGCGTCAGGAAGAATAACACCTTTTTCCTTCTAGTTCATTTACTTTCTGAAAGTCATCCTGTTCTAGCTAAGGCAGACTCAGGTTGATTTTTTTTTTTTTTTTCAAGAGAAGCAGTTAGAATTAATTTTTGATGTTAGTAAGAGATTAGCATCTAAGTTTTTGGCTTTTTGGTTCTGTGGGGACAAATCTGCAGATAGTTTTACTGTCGTAGCTTTACTAGAGATGTGCTTTTCTCTCTTTTCTGCACTTGTGTGGGATTCTGATGTGTTTTGTTGGATCGGTAACTAGAGCCTAGAGAAAGCCAAGTATAATTGAAGAAAAGACATTACTTCATTTGGACATCTTTACAGTGGATGTTGCATAGCAACGATGCAAACAGTATAAATTCAAGCCTCATTTGTTGGACAGGAATTTGATGGTAAACATGGTCCCAGTTAGTCTTCCTTACCTGCAGGGATTCTTACTCAAAACCAGTTGTTCATCTGAAATCAGTAGTTCAGTATGCTCAGATACTGTGGGTGTGGAAGTATTAATTTAATATTGAGATTAATAGGTGGAAAGTTTTGAGCAGACTGAATAGGAAAAAATTCCAGTCCAGAATTCAAATACTTCACAAAATCCATCAAGGAAAAGGTGGGGTTTTTTTAATGCTTTGAGTGTAACTACTTTTTTTTTTTTCCTTTTGACAGAACTTGTTATTCTTTTCTATAAAACATATGTTTAAGTTCTGGGATCCAGTGTTAAAACTATATATGGTTAAGGATGACATATTTGAAAACATTTGTGGTGTTTCTTATCTGTAATAAGAATGCCTGAAACTGTAACCAAATGGAAGAACTGGGTACACTGCTCTTGGGTCCTCTCTTGTTTCAGATAGCCAGGCTCCAGCTGTAACTTCTGAATAATTGCTTCCTTGCTGTCATCACATTTTGCTGTATAGATTTGTCATCTCGCTTCCTTTCTTTAGGCATATAATCTGAATTAAATACTTCTCAGGAATGGATTGATGATGCTCAGTACTTGTGGGACTAACAAATAAACTCTTTTCTGTCACTGGGGTTAGTTGTACAGCTTATTTTAGTTCAGGAAAGTTTTCTTTTTGGCAAAGATAAAAGCTTAAAAGATAAAAAAGGTACAAGATAAAAGATCTGATCCTTCAAGTACTTATTACATGTTAGTATTTTGTTGACCTGTGATAACTTTCACCATTTGAAGAGACCGCATAGGAAGGAAATTCCCTCTACTTTTCTACAGTTGCTGTTTCTTCTTGTCCAAATTCAGAATGTTTTAGCTGTCTCTTTTTCAACCCCCAGGACTAGCAATAGTGAGGATTATTTGCTCACCTGTAACTTTTGCAGACTTTCATTCTGAAATTATTTCATTGGATCATATGTTAGTAATGACTTGCTCAGTTTATCTGCATTCTTTGGGTAGTGTGGCACAAAACAGCTATCGGGGTAAACACAGATGGATGGGTGACATTGGTTCACAGGTCTTTAAGGCTTTTTGCAGTGTGATGCACCACAGCAAACAAATGATTTTTGGAACCAGCATGGTGCTTGTCATCCACTGTTCTGATCTCTTCGCTGTTGTTTTGTCTGTCTTGTTTATTTAGATCACAAACTCTTTGAAGCAAGTGTTTTGGGTCATAATGTTAACAATATGATCAAGCATCCCAAGTGTCTGTATTGCTCAGTTTAACTGATGACATGTTAGGGAGGTATCTTACAATATACAGTTAAAACTGCTAATTTTTATTTCCTAGCTCTGCAATCAAGAAAAATTCCTGCATCAAAGTTCTCTCAGATTAACAGTCTGTACTACTTCTGATTTACATAATCTAATTGTAAGTGATATTTAATACTATTAATAACTTAAAAAGACAAACTTCTTTCAATGTAGTGGTGGATCTTTTAATCTTAGTCTATAATATTTTAGTTAAATGAAATAATGTCAGAGGCTACTAGAGCCTCTAACTTTAGTTTTTAAGGTAACATTCCCCATAGGAAATAACTTTGGTAATTTTAATGGCTTAAATAGTCTTTGATTATATACTGTTGGCACCCACTCTAACGTCATGTTGGCAGACTGAATATGGTCTTAGATTTGGACATAAATATGCTGTAATACATTTGATGTCACCAAGTGCTTTTAGAAGTCTGGCAGCACCGTTGCTGGATTAAACCTTTTCTCCTCTTCAAACTGATGTGGAGATACCAATTTGTGCTTTTATTGCACCACAAATTGATAAACTTCACTCTGACCAGAAAAGCATGAATTATTTGCAAAAAAAACCTGCAGCATTTTGGCTTTTGATAAACAACCATGATTGCTTGTAGAAATGGGTGCAGGAAAATACATTTGCTAAAATTTGGGAAGTGTTAGGGCACTCATAGCTCCTGGTGAAGGCGAGGAAACTTTTGCCTTCAGGCTTGCTCTAATCTTTCTCAAAGAAAGGATGGTAGATGTGAAAGGAGACTTATTAGGGGCTGTGAACCTTGCTGTGCATTTGGACAGTGTAGTTGGAAAGTGTAAGTCAACAGCCTGAGAGGGGAGAACTTCTCTGACCATATGTCTGTCTACTGTCTGGTTAAAAACTGGCCTGAGAAATTGTGCTTGCCAAAACTAGGATCCATTATCTGATTCATTGCTCCATTATCGATCATCAGGACTGAGAAATTTTTAATTTTTCTGTGTCTCGTTATGGGATTTATTGAGCTTCAGCTGAGCCCTGAAGTGGTATTTTCTTAGGCTACATAAAAATGTAATTTAGGTTTGCATTTGCCTGAAACACCTTATTTTGCTGTGAGATGGTTTCTAGGTCATCTGTGTGAAGAGACATCTATAAATTTGTAATGACTTATGACAGATTCTTATTAATATGTTTTTCATCCTAGTAAATAGCTTCTAAATCTGTACTTGCAAGCATTGCATGCTCTTGTCTGAATTTTTGACTGCTAATTAGTCATTGCTGTGAAATTGCTCAGAATTCTCATGTCTATAGGCAAATATGAAATATGGATTTGATCGTTCAACTAAACTGATACCCTCTTTTGTCCACTATAGGTCAGTGAAGACTTGGAAGAGTCATTATTCTTTTCTCTTTGCTCTGTGTTTTTATTTTGAAATCTTCAAGCTATGCTTTTCTTATGGTTGGGTAAAAGAAGCAGTAACCAGTGTGGTTCTGCAGCAATAATTAGAGAAGAAATGAGTCAGTGCCATCAGAAATGCACGCACGTTATAACTGAGCAATTGCTACTAGTAGAATATTAATCTCAAAATAGTGTTGGATAAGAGTGAAGATGCTGAAATGCAAGAATTAAAGATTTCATTGCTAGATGTCTTGTTAAATGTATAGATTCATAGGTACCTCTGAAGCTGCAGTATTACCAATGGTTTTGGTAGGTCTGGCATAAAAAGGAAAAAAGAATTGTATCCTTCTACTAAACCAGTAGACTTTGAGTTAGTGTACAGGGTAAGATACCAACATTTCCTTCTTTCTTTTTATTTTCATTGACTTATTTGCAGGAGAGAGAAATGTTTGCATGGAGTGCTTCACTGGTGGGGTGAGAAACCCGAACTGCATGTCTGGTTTTACAGTATCAATTTGCTTGGGACTTTCTGCAGTGATTTTTTTTTTTTTTTTTTTGTATGAAGGAACATGAGTGTGTTGCAGAGACCAAAGATCATGCTCCATTTTAAAGGGTGGAGTTGCAGGAACTGCAGATGGCAGATACCTAGTCTTGGAGCTTGATGTATTAGAGCTTATAACAGAAATGATCATTTGGTATCTTAAATTCAGCTTTTTTGTTTCATTGAAATAATGATACACAGAGAAGGTAGGAGGATAGTTCCTTCAAGCACGATAGGAGGGATGTGTTATGTTCTGCCACCCTTTGAAGTAACCAGTCCGGCAATTGCCCCCAGTGGTAGTGAGCTTGATGAACCTACATCATGATGTAGTATGACAAATATTCAATCCTGTAGACTAGAGAGATTTTAAAAGTTAAACACACTTGGTGATCAATAACAACAATAGGGGAAAAAAGAGATAGACAGGAAAGAAATTGGGGAATTTTAAATGAATTTAAACTTTAAATTATCTTTAAAATTAAAATAGTTCTAAGATGAGTAGTGAAGGCAGTTGATAAGCCTCGGAATAGTTGTATGAAGGAGTAGGTTGTAGTAGGCTATGATCACTGTTTCTTGGTGATCTATTAAGACTTTGGAAGAATGTGTTTTGTAGGGATTTCTTAAGAGCAAGTCTTGCTACATATTGATAAAACCACAGCATTTTATGATAGAGAAAAATGACTATAACATGACTAGGGTTGAATAGTGGGTGATTAGCTCTGAAAAAAGAGGTATGATTTGGAGGGAAAGGCACTGTGTTTTACTAGAGCCACTCAAAACAGCTGGAAGAACAGATGAGCTTTCTGGGCATAGCTGAGGAAAGCCTCGTTTACCCCAAATAATGTTGTTTTTCTAATTGTATCAGATACTCAAAGACATTTTGCTTTTCTGTCAGTTTATCCCACTTATGTTCTTCTACCATACTGATTATAAAAGAACTATTATTAGGCCTCTCTATGAAATGTTTGAACCATCTTGCAGATATTGAGACTCATGTCTCCACTCTCATAGTAAAACATTTAAAAATGTTTATTGTTCTCACTGAATTTTTAAAATGAGATTTCCATAATGATATGCTTCTGGATCATCATAGGAATATCAAGTACATCACTGACAGTGGAAGTGTAAAGACCCATCTGTGCTACTTTTTTTTCCCCCCTCCACAATGTTTTATGTTTGATAGTTAGACCACCTCAACCTTAGTGATTGTCTAATATTTCTGAGTGGTAACTTATCAGGACTAATTAGAAATAATAATTCTTTCCATAACATGCTGAAGATAACAAATCAGATTTAGAATAAATTAATTTAGAGGTATGATTCATAAAGTGTAATGAAGCAGTCAAGATTACTTGTCAATGAAGAAAATAACTTATAATGTATTGGCTTCTGCATTAGAGATATCCTTTCTCCAGTTTTGGGCTGGCTGAACAAGTCCTGTCCTGCACCCTGCAGCCATGACAGGGCAATAAAAGTGGGAATCAAAGAAACAAACATGAGGACTTCCCCTAGAACTAGCAATAGAACAGAGATTGATGACAGAGTGGGACCCATATTCAGCTCTCATTAGCATCAAGAAGTCTTGTATTTGACTTTGAGAGAAACCAACCCATCATGTTTGAGTGGGTAGCTTTACGCTGCAGTGCTTTGTGAACCCTGTGTTTGACAGATGTGCGAATGCATGTGCATATATATGAATATATAATGTTATCCATCATGAGAGTAGCCTGTCAGTCTCGGGCATGTGTGAGTTCCCTGCCAGAATGCACGTAGCAGTGAGCAGTATGCCTTTGCTGAGGATACGTGTGGTGATGTGTTTCAGAAGGGCAATAAATATGTCACGGCAGCTTGCCACTGGCTGGCCACGTACTCCTGCAACTGTAAGATGGTTCATGTGCTGGATGTAAAGATAGAACTACCTCATTCTCATCCAGAAAGTTCAGAATTTTTCAAAAGATAAATTTTTGTGTTCTACTTAAAGCGCCTATCTCTAATGATGGGATAGAGGAATGAAGTATTGAAAGCTGTTGGAAGACGTGAAAGATTACCAGATGCTCGTTAGAACAGCATGTTGCTAAGCAGTCACGCAGAGAGAGGATGGAACTTGAACTGCAGTCCTCTGTGAAAACGCTCCAACAGAGATCTGCTTGTTAACTAACACCAAAAAAATCATAGCAGGAGAGGCTGAAAAAGCAGCCGAGATGGTGAATGCTTTATTGATGAGGGACCGCTGGACACAGAATAGTACGAAGTGTGTTCTGGCTCTGGGAATGTTATGCCTCTCCCTGGCACATGGCCTTTGGAGAAATTGCAAAAAGGAGATACCTACCATAAGTATCAAAGCTGGGATGTTCCTCTGAGTTGCCTGGAAGCCCAAGTGGGTGTTCTTCATCCTGTGCTGGCTGCTTTCTCCAGCACTCTCTCCTTCTCCCCTCATCTTTTTCTAACATCCTTTTCATCTCAGGTTCATCTATACCCACCTTTCATCTCTCCTTTTCCATCTAACCTCCCCCTGAACTCATCCAGAAAAATAACCCCAGAACTAACAGAACACCTCGCCAGGGAAGGCTGCAGCCTGCACCTGAATGAGGAAGGGGCTTTGAGACAGCAAGTGGCACTGTTTGGAGCTGCTACTTTTGATCACGAAGCATTTTAAGAATTTAGGTTTTGGGCTAGTCCAGTGGTGAGCCCCTAGTAATAAATCTGTCACATAATATATTGCTTATGGCATTATCATTAACACTATAGCTAAATACTAAATCACAAAGAAATTTCTCAGGAAATTAAAATCTGAAGAAAAGCAGATTTGATGGCATTTGATGGTATTGATGCATACAGCTAGTAAATCTATACATGTGTCAGATAGAATCATATCCAAGCACGAACCTTTAAAAATAATGCATGTGTGACATGTGGTGTAGTTAAAATGCTGGGGCCTGAGCCTACAAACCCTTGTGCATATGCCTGACTTAAGGAGCATGAGCAGGTTCTCTGTGGGTCAAGACCTTGGAGAACTCTTGTGGAAAAGGGATGACTGAGGCTAAGAGAGGGCAAGATATACCTGGTGGTACAGCTGGCTTCAGTATTTGCGAGTTTGGTGATGTCTAACCCCAGAATTTCCCACTCTTCTGTTTTCAATCTGTGGTAGAGGCATATGCTTCTGAAGTCTTTCTGTAGTCATGACATTTTGTGCTTCCTGTGAGGCACTCTTTGCTAATATTAACACAGATTATACACTGGAAAAAATAGTATTAAAAAAATTTCCTTCAATCTGGGGAATACCACCAGGGTCCAGTGTAAAGGTAGTTTTACTGAAATTGCTTCTAAGTTACCTGGCTATATATTCTTTAATATTTCTTCAAATCGCTGCCATTCTACTTTTCTTCTCTTTTACGCATTAGATTCTAATGAGTTTATTTTGGTACTGCTAAAGTCCTCTCTGCCAATCCTTGTCCTATCATATACATATCAAAATTCTATTTTTTGTAGAAATTGTGCGTTTCTATCAACTCAGTGGCTTTCAGTCTCCTTAAAGCATGTAAGTCCAGCAATTAGATATTGCGTACTCCACTGTGGCTCAGTTGCTACCCATGCTTACCGTACTTTGGACACTTCCCACTGAAGTCCCACTCAAAACTGGTGACTTGGTGCGCAGATGCTGTGTTCAGATCTTTGTGCTGCCCAGGCGCTGCATATACTGCCCAGGTGCTGACAACAAAGAAAGGTTTCAAGCCCAACCTCGTGAGGTACTGCACTGGGAGGTTTTGGAGATTTTCTCCTACCTGTTTTAACAGTGGAGCAATTTAGTTCCTGGCAGCTGTGTTGTAAGGCAGCCACAGGTGTTCCCATAACTTACCTCAGCTTGCTCAGAGCTAGTGGGGCTTAAAATAACTTAACTGGAATAGCGAAAGACTTCCACAAGGATATGTCTTGTTGTATGTAAGATGTACATATGAAGATTTCCTGGTATTTGGCTACAGTCCCATGGCTCAGCCAATTAGTGGGAAGAATGGTATAATGCAATCTATCTATGATAAACTTATTTATCCTCTAACTGCACACATAATGTATGTTTAAAGGAATGAGCATACGTTTACACATATGTAGTTGCATCAAGGTCTTCGAAATATATATATATGTTGGCATCTCTACAAGAAGTATATAGCTTTACCTTTTAATAGTCGCTTATTGTTCCCACCTCCAGACAAGTTAGTGTATGTTAACAACTTTTTGTTCATGCAGAGATTTCACATTAATGCAAAGAGGATTATATATCAATTATATATCTATATATAGATATCGATATCTAGATATCTATACATAGATATAGATATCTATAGAGATATCTAGATATCTCTCATATATCAATTGTGTACCTAAGATCTCCTCCTGGGGAGTGTTTTGAGTGTCACTTCACGTGTAGCTAATATACGTTGGTAGTTGATGTATAATGTCCATTGAATGTATTTGTCTCTGGGATGCAAAGATACAAATGATCCCCTCAACCAGTATAGAAGTAGACACAGATTCAAAACCTCTGGTGGCTGCAGTTCCAGTCTGAACTGGGGTTACAGGTGGTTTCACAGCCAAATGGCTGCACCAAGGCTGTGTGAGCCAGTAGCTTGTGGTGTTGATGTGGTGACACCTCTGGTCCTCTTCTCTTTGCCCTGATCCTTCCCTGCCTGGTGGGAGGGGGCAGGTGGCACTGTGTGCTCTGCAGTTTCATTCTTTGTGAAGCTCTTGACTGACAGGTGAGGTTGACTGTCTGGGGACCCTTCTGGTTTGAGTGGTAGCAGGAGTGATTTTGGATGCATATTATCGGTCCCTTTGAGGATAGTGCAGTTTTATGTAAGATATCCAAGGGATTTCTCAGGAATTTTTTGAGCCCTGAGCAGGGTTCTAGCTTATGCAGGTCTAATCTCTGGTAGAAAAACTGAATATATCCAGCTTTTATAAGATACTGTCGTAGGAATTTTGCACTCTGAACTGTGGTCTGGAGCTGAGCTCTGCATCCTGGTCTCACTTCTAGTCAGAGACATTTTAATGGAGCTGAATTATGTGGGGCTCAGGAGTTTGCCTTCTTCAAAGAGGGAGTTATGAAAGGAGTGTGGGAGCAAATAAAAGAAAGCTAATTCAGTAACTGTGGGTGAAAAAACACTTCTGCCTTTTTTTGTTTCTGCTGTTCATGTTCTCCTGTGTTTTGAGTCTTCTCAGCCAGGGCATCTCATGTCACTTGGCTAAAAGGTGCAGTTTCCTCTTTCATGTTAGAAGATAACAAGCAATGCAGGGATGGTGGTAGCAGAAGCCAGAAACAGTTACGTGGGTAGTAAGTTTACGTAAGTCAGGGACAACAAGTGACCTGCTTAGAAACACAGTGTATGTGGGGGGAAAAGGTGCACTGATGTGGCTTCCCTGAAGAGGAATGGAGTTAGCAGTGTCTGGCTGTCTTTTTGTGCTTGAACGACATGGAGGGATTTTAAATAGCTGATTTTGTTCATTGGTGAGCTCTCACTGGAAGAAGTTGCATTATAATTAATATTCTTAATTAATTTTATTACATGACTGTCCAAAGTGCAAGGTGTATACCCAGTTTTCAGCTCTGAATTTTTCATATGTATGATAATAACTCTGCAAGGAATTTTTTCTTCTCAAATTAGCCTGAGAGTGGTAGGTATTAAAATGAGTAAGATGGTGAAAGGGGGATATAAGCCACTTCGAGAAATATGCAACTTTTTTGTCCAGTCCTAAAAATTTCTTTTGAATTTCCTTCACACTTGTATCACTTGTCCAGTTTCTCCTTGTCTTCCACCATTGCTACAGGCAGGCCTGCATCCTAAAACACTGATGTCAAAGAAGAAAATAATTTTTTTGTTGGCTAAATGCTGCCATGTGCAAAGATGATACACTCACTGGAGAAAACTTCTAGTTTTGAGGATATTTTCATGTGGAATCCTGTATTTCCTAACCTGAGTGGTTCAATTGAGTGTTCAGTTTGTGTGGTAGTTTCTGGATTCTCAGTTCATCAAAATTATGATAACGGTGCTCTAGGAAAGACTGGTTGTGCACTAGATGTTGATTAGGACTCCGTGGTGTTTACCAAGAGTTTAGGAGTACAGGGTTGTACGACACAGCTGAGGCACACAATGTAATTTTCAGCTGAAGAGGTCTGCACTGAAAAGCTCTGTGCCAGCTTCTGTTAAATACAGATTGTATTTCTCCACTGCAGACATCAGATTTATAATTTCTTCCCCAGTTCTACTGAGATATGAAAATGAGCATCTGGAGGCTATTGTTCAGGATAGAAGAGGTAGCATCAAACGGCTTAGTCATATGCAGTAGATTTTTTTTTTAAGACATGCAGGGAAAGAATTGTGGTATATAGAACCAGTTACTCTCTCTGTAGTATTGAATAAACTTCTTTCCAGTTCACAGTATGTTCTTTGCCTGGAGAAGAAATGGCCTGGGGGCATTACCTATTTGGAGATGGTTAAATGTATAGTTAAAATGGTTCTGACTTTTGTTTTTTTGTCAATACACATCTGAAAATATACTTAATCTCAAAGGTAGATTATTTTTCTAGAGATCTGTGGAAAATTGTTATACTGTTCTTCCAGTTGATTAGTATTTTTAATTGGCAAAAATCTTCTTAAGGAAGGTGATTCATGTGTTTCATGATCAACATCTTATGACATCCAAGTACTTAAGCATCTCATCAGAATAGATAACGTGAAATTTCACTTCCAAAACTGTCTGGTACATGTTTTTTTTGAGGGTTATGTACCCACATTGAGGATTCTGATTTTTAATATTTGATTCCTCTTTTTCACTTCAAGAGAGATGCAACTGGCTCTTTGTATGCAAACTCATGATCTGGTCTACTTTTATTGCCTGCATGTATTTCTAACCTGTGTGTGTGGATCCTGAAGGCAGAAGTGTTCTTTACTTAAATACACCAATATGTATTCATAAAAATAACTGTATTTCTGGAGCACTTTGATTCAGTATGAGCTGTCTGGAGCAACTTTCTTGAAGCGAGGAACAAGAATGAAAAGGCACATCTGTTGCACCTAACTAATGTTTTTGTGTGTGCTACACATAATTGAAGAAGTGGAAGGAATAGGATACTATTATGTAGAATCTTTGTATATTCTCTGAGTTTCCTGAGTGTGGCTACATGTGAGTCCTATGCCTACTTATTTTCATAATCACTATTCCAATTAGAGACAGCTTTGGATCATTCAGCTCTACTTATGTGCCTTCTTCTAGAAGGCTTATAATCATTTTATTCTAGTAGAAAAATGCATTTAGGAGCAGTATTTCTTTTGAAAGTAAGTCTCATCTGTAGGCATTTCATTAAGCATTTATTTCTGTTCAAAACTTTTTATTTATTTTGACCTTTTTGAAGTGTAGAACTAAGTGTAAATTAAATTTACATGGAATTGCTTAGAAAAACTATTTCTAGTCCCATTATTCATAATTTTAATGTCTTTTAATGTACGTAGTGCTGTAGTATTTGGCTACCAAGTAACCTAAATTGCCAGCAGTCCCATCTGGAAGATCTGTTATTGCTATTCAGTACCTTATAATTCTTGCTGTATGGGATGCTCCCCTTTTTTTTGCATGGTAGCAATACCTTTTTGTTATGCTCTGAATACTAAAGTACAACTTTAGATTGATCTCAGGAACTATGGTATGGAAAACCCTTAGGTCCCAGAGTTTCATCCTTTTGATTGGAACTAATGTATGTTGGATGACAAACACATGCACTTAATTTTTTGGCCTCATTTGGTGAAAAAAACCATGGTGCATAAGTCCTTTTGACTTCAACTTTAACACCTGGGATGCAGTAAGGATTTCATTAGTGCCTTAGTCACCAGTTGAGAGCCCAAAGGTATTTTTTTGGTGTGGAAAAATTTAAAATGCCAGATGATACATAGTAATGTTTGTACACGATCACTTAAAGAAGGCAATCAAAAGATTAAAGGTAATGAATCCCTGGGCATATGAACAGACATGCAATAATTTAGCTTTCATTCATTTGTGGTCAGTTTGTGTGTAAACATAAAGAATTCATTCAATGGTTCTCTTTCTACCAAGAGTCAGAGCTATGCTAAAAAAAAATGGCAACAAACAATTTGTTTCCCATTTTTGTGTCAAGAGATGAAGCTGTAAGATACCAAACTGACACAGATTGCTCTTACAAATATTTCTGGTCCCAGAAAAGAAGTCCTGGTTAAAGAAAGATAAAAATCGTTGGCTTCAGTTTATGGTAGCTTAATCACTTGCAAAATTGTTATAATTGGAGGATTATGGTGTTCTCCTGAATGAATAGTGTCCAGTAGAATGAGACAATTGTAGTGTAAGAAAATTAATGTAGGCTTTGAGTGGGATTTTTTTAAAACACTCGCTGTTTTCCCAGTTAGGTTCCCTTCTGGTTGTTGGAGGAAAATGAGACACTGGTAAGCAAAAGCAGATGGAGTTAAAAATGTTTTGAGTAGTAATCTGTGAAAATTCCATATAAATTAAATAGGAGACAATGTATTTCATTTACATATTTGAACACAAACTAGCTACTCTAATTTCCTTGTTCAAGCTGAATGTAAAGAAAGTAATATGGATTGCATAAAGAATACATTTTATTTCTTTTCTCTGTTTGTGATTGTTTTGCAGGCCTTTGCAAAAATAGCTGTTATTTGCCAAAAAAAATTGAAGAAACTGATTTGGCTTCTTAAAAACCCTTCAGTGTAGACAGTCTTGGTTATGTTCATGTGACTTTTCAGGATCATACATTCCTAAATAAAAACGGAAGCCTTTGGAGGTGGTAGTCAAAAGTATGATGAGTAATACTCTTGTATTAACCTCGACGTTGTCCCATCAGGATGGTATATGAAATAAGCACAAATTCCTGTTCAGGATGGAAATGCTTACAAACATCAATTTAGTAAATAGTTGTGTGAACAAAAGCTATATAGGTAAATGTCACAAGTGTCTTTAAAGCCCCAAGGAATAGAAGCATGCTTAAGCTTAACACCACTTCAGATCTGCAGAGACAGTTTATGAACACTGCTGCAGAGTATTTGTAAAATAACTTCTAAATATTTTCTGGCAAGTATTTTCTCTGTGAAAGGGCAAAATGCATTTCAAGAAAATGAGTGCAGGTTTATTTCTCTATACTGGGGTTTTTTTCCTGAAATGTAGCCTAGGGAATCTTAAATTCCATGCATATTTGCTATGTCAGACTGGAGTGACTAACATGGAATTCAGAGCAGCTAAAACACTGAAACTTTCCCTATACTTAAGGATGAGTCTCAGCTACTATTGACTTATTTCTGGTAGTGATGGAGTAGTAGTGACCTTTAGGGAGGCTAGTTAACACACATTCTCTTCTGCAATGCATTTAAGAATGGTATAATACCAATAGAAAAATTAATATGAATATGTGCTATCTGCTAAAATAACATTAAGAATATTACTCTTCTTACCTCCATCTTACTCTCTTAGTTTTTAGGGTTGAATACGGGCATGGGGTATCCTTTAATTAACGTAACTGTCCCTTTCTCACACCAGGAATTGTCCTATTTAAAAGTCACTAAGATTTACTGTCCTTGGCTTGCATAACTGCTGTGCTGTCCATATTGCTATATGCTCATCTCTCTATGCTTTCGTGTTTTGTGGGAAGAGAAACAATATTATTTTATTCAGGAAAAGATTTTCCTTGTCTTTCAGTTTAAAGAGATATCATGCCTTTGATGAAAAGGGAGCTGTTGCTTTTACAAGGTGTACTGACACTTAAGGGCGAGACAGAGAAAAAAGTAAATTGATGCTGCTGTGTTTTAAAACTGGCATACGGGTGAAGAAGTTTGTTCAAAGTAGGAACTAGATAAAACCTGAATCCGTTAAACCTATAACTCTAATTTATATTGAAAGACATCAATATGCACCCCCCAAAGGCGATGCTCTTTCCTTTTCTGACTCCATGCTACTCTTGGCAGTAGTAATGGTACTGGTAATGCAACCTAGGGCTTTGCTTCTGGTATCTTTCCTGAGTCCTCACTTGCTTTCATGTGGACTGTCAGACACCAAAGGATGGAGAAAGCAAGGGGCTTGACCCTGCAGGGTGTGAAATGCCCTCAAATAGTTTAGATTTAAATAGAAGAGCAGGCTGATAGTCTCCACAATGATCCAAGTTTGGGGAATGCCTGGAGGCCTTTTCTGAAGGCCAGAGGAGAGACAGGTTGTGCCTTGTGCCTCACAGCCATGATGGAGAGGAGCACTAAATGTTTGATCTGATGATCTGAGTTTTTAGATGTCAAATTCTCAAGTTATTTTCCTTTTGATTTTTCCTTTTGTTTAATAAATAATTTTTTACTCTTAGTTAGTGTGCTTGGTCAAACTGAGACTGTATTTCACACCTGATTTCAGGAGGACTATACACACCCATAGTCCAAGGAAGACTTCGAGCTGTGTCTGTAGAATCAGATGGCTCAGTCTGCACTAACTTAGCTATTCATATTCCAGCTCAGGGCTTAGGGGAGGGTAGGGGAAGAAGTGAAATAATGTTTGAGAAGTAACTTTACACGTGGTTAATTTTTTATATGTATTGTAGTGTTTCTTCCCCCCCGCGAACTGAAATGCAAGATTATATAAATTTAAAGCCTTTAGCTGAAAGGTCTCTGTCTCATGAAGTATTTTGTCCCATTTTGAATTACTTTCCTATGTGCAGGTGAGGTGATTAGAGATTTCTGAGAGATTCCTCTTACTTTGTAAAAGAAAAATCATAGCCTATGTATTTAAAAGTAAGGTGTGAAGGAAATGATTGCTCAAGATTTTGCAACTTGCTGAAATTCCTGTCCACTGTGAATCACATCGGCTTCTTTCCAAAGCAAGCTGGGCATGTAAACCCAAAATATTTCAGTGTGCTTAAAGCACGAACTTTGGAATTTATTTTGCACTGCCTGACAATAATCTTTTTAATGGCTTTACAGAATGCACAGGGACAACTTTATATTCAATTATGGGTCTGTTAGGAAGTTCTGGTTAGAATCACAAACTCTTATGAGAAACTTAGCTTTATTCTTTTCTATAAATCCCCATCTTCAGGCTGTTCTCTTTGCCAAAGAATCAAGTGAGAATCTCCAGTGTGATAGCTCACCAAGTAGCTTGGGTGAAGACATGGAGTTGTCCTGAAGGTTGGTAGGATGCTGGTGAGCATCCTCCAGGTGCTCATCTTCCACTGCCTTCTGCTGAAGCACCCTCGCTGCAGAGGAAAAACCCACACACCTGCAGAGTTTTAAGTAACTAAAAATTGAAAACTGTGGAAGCAGAAATTAGTTCTTGCTCCTTTGAAGGGTTTTAAATATTTTTGCAGTCTTGTAATTGCACTTTCTTCAATTGCTTGGATAATGACATTATAACAAAAGATTTTTGATATATAGTGTGAAATTCTGGGAAATTAAAGAGCTGGTGACAACATGATTTCCAGGATTGATTTCTGCCATGTCATGATAGTGTTGAAAATCAATTGAAAATCTGTTAAGAATTTCATTTACAACATATATGTTTGTTCATCTTTGCAGGTGTATAGGCTGATAGAATGAGTATGCTTTCAGGTATTTAAATGTTACCTGAATAGAGATAAATTTAAGCATTTTTAAAGTTAAGCATTTTGCTTGCTTTGCTGACTCAGGAACATAACACATCAGTAGCTAGAAGCCAAAATGTGAAGTCAGTAGAAGTTATTTATGCATCGTGGCTCATTTTTTTTTTCTGTTTTTAAGTTTCCATGTTAGTCCTAATTGTAAAGATTGCTCCGGGGGGGGGAAAAAAAAAAAGAGAAATGGGAGAATGACCTCGCAGTTTCAGATACTTGATGAACCTCGCTGACAAAATTTCTCTCATTTTCTTTTTAAACAAGATAGTACTATGAATAAAACCTTTAGAGCTTTTTCTTTTAGAAATTTGGTAATGTTCTTATTTTTAACCTGAACTCTTTTGAGGAAATTGTGTTTTTAATATGCTGGTGTGTGTTTGAACTAACTGTGTCAAGAGGTGTTTTTTTAGTAATATAATAGTCAGCTATTTGACATTATGTGCAAATAACGTGTGTGTGTGTGTATATTCTCTTGAAGAGCCCTCCTTCCTACCTGCCTTACTAAGATTAAGCAATGGTGTAGTTAAATATGTGCAAAGAAGGAGGTTCTCTTTCCTGGCAGTCTCCTTGCCTCCCATCTCCCCTGGACCGTGCTCTCTTCCCCAGAATTTCTCTGCTTGCCTCTGATTCAGGATAAGTGATCTGGATATGAGCTGTGTACATGTAGCTTATCAAGAACAGATGCAGGACATACAGAAAAAAACCTGATGAGACAGAATATTTGCATTTTTCAACACTGATGTGGTGAAAGGTCTCTTAAGGTGAAATAGGCTGCATGAAGAAAAGTTTAAAGCCACAAAGAAAATCGTAGCTTACCTAATAGGTCAAGGTACCCGCATTCATTTTGGCCAGCTGTATCAGCTTGGCAGGATCTGAGGTCTGAGTCTGCTGATTGTAGGATTATTCTTAGTCCTTGTTTTACATCTGACTTCACTGAAACCAGGGTGCATTTACAGAATACCTGTGCTGGCACAGAACATGTTTCAGAAGAGAAACTGGATGTCCTCGCTTCTGGGAACAGCAGTGTTCCTAGAGCAGAAAGGGCAAGTGCTGGAGACTTGACATAATTTAGCTGTTTTGTGTCTCATTTGTTGCTGTGAGTCTGCCATAGCCCTTAATTGCTAACATTTTTGCTACATTTTATTATTTGTAGGGAAGACAGAAATATGTACAGGCAGGGTATGGTTTAACTCTGCTGGAAAGCATGCAGATTGCTTTGTACTTGGGATGAAGAGGCCAGCAAGAGCTTGCTTTACCCAGCACCAAGAATTGCTTTTTTTGTAAACAAACCCCCAAATCTGTTTCTTCCATTACTTACAGGAACAAAAAGGAAAGGTAATTGGTCATAGATTGTTTTTTGTCAGTATATTTAAAATTAATAATTATGTTTTTTCTGTGGATCACCTATATCAATGCATTTTATCTACACATTGATGTTGTTAATGACTGGTGCAGAATGAGTGTCACTTTGTCACATTTGATATGTGTTTACACCTGATAAGAATATGTGGGTAGTAAAAGTTTCATGATATTGTGAACTATTAACTTTTTACTTTAAAGTACGTTATGTTTTTGCTAGCTGTTCTAGCATCTTGCTCCCATGGAGCCATCTCACTTAAAGGAAAAAAGCAAGTGGGAGGTTTTGGGTTTTGGAGCAGACTCAGTTTTGCTAGAATAAGAATGAGAGGCAAAATAAATGCAAGCAATAACAACAAAGAAATAACTGAAAAAGGGACAGAAGCCCTACTGCTGATGAGAAGTAGATATTCTTCACTGGGCAAAGTGACAGCTGAATGAAATGAAGAACCTGTACTGGGAGATACAGCTATCTGAATTGATGCCTAAGCTTTTAAAAGCCTTTTAACAATTATTACCCAGTTCTTTGAGAAATTGCCTTAGCAACTGAATGTGAGTTATTGAATACTGCAGCAGCTTCTGTATCTGTACAGTGACTTTCCTTACAATGCTCCTTCACCTCTCCAGCGCAGCACTTCGACTTGAAGGAAACTTATTTTCTATGAATATTTATAGCCTGTTCTTTTAAAAGAAGTTTTATTGATTTGATTACTGCTCCCACAGAACACAGAAGAAAAGAAACCACTGAAAGGAGATCAGCTTCTGTCTTGTCAATTCTTGAATATTGCGCATTTTATTAATGTCAGTCTAGGTTTTCCTGTTATTATTCACAGTTAAAAAAGAAAAGTTATACCTTATGGTAATTGAGAAGTTTTTATTAATAAAATGCCTCTTTTCAGGCTTGATCCAGAACTTCATAACCTTTCAAAATAATATATTGATATTTCTGTGACATGCATTAGTGCTAAAAATCAGAATTTTGTAGGTTGGAATCCAGATAATACTAAAGGGAGTACTGTGCTGAACAACGATATTAAGTAAACAGCAGTACTTTGGGACAACCTCATTCCAAAATCACTGACTAAAACTAGTAAGAGTATTGGCTTCTAGAAACTATAGTCACTAGTAGAGAAATTACGCTTAACTTCTGCAAAGCAGAGATTTTTGGTTTCATAGCAGAGCCCAGTTTAAAATGGGCAGCTTCGCATCTTTGTTATTGCACAGGGCACTTCCTTCAGCAAGATGCACATGGCAATTTCATCAATTGTATGTACAGAGAAGTATTTAACTTTTAAGTTGAAGAATTAACTTGGAGGAGGAGCATTAGCTGCATGTCCATAACAGGATCCACAGGCAACAGCTTGTGAGCAATGACTGTAAGATACAGTTATAGTGTATGTGTAACAAAGAAATATCGTGCTTTACTGCAAGGGTATTCACATTCAATTCATCCAAGTATTCAGATTGGCAAATAGTTTTTGTCCTTATTCAGACTTCAAATTCTCTTGCACCGTGTCCAGGAATACATGTGCATGTGCCCTGACAGAAGGGGAATCATAGAATGTTTTGGGTTGGAAGGGACCCCTAGAGATCATCTAGTGCAACCCCCTTGCAGTGAGCAGGGACACTGTTAACTAGGTAAGGTTGCTCAGAGCCCCGTCCAACCTGGTCTTGAATGCTTCCAGGGATGGAGCTTCCATGGGTTTTGCAAGTATTCACAACAGATACTGTGTGGCCTTGAACAAACTTGACTGAGGTTCTTTGTGGACATTAGATACCAAACTTTCCATACTAAACAGTCATTGTAATGTGATTGCACAGTCCTCAGATTTGGTATGACTTACGGACTTAAATGATGTAGAGAACTTTTGGACTTTCCTTCCCTCTGTGCTTCAGTTACCTATTTGTAAAAAGGGAAATAAGAATTTTCTAGCAACTTAATAATGTTGGGAGAAGACTAGCATGGAAGACTGAAAATTACCTTATACTATTACTAACTAAAGCCCCCTGGAGTATTTATTTGTAAATATATATGTATATGACACAAGTATATGCAAGTATTTCAAACTTTGGAGTGTAGGACAGACATCAGTGTAAAAATGCAGATGTTCCCACACAGTGATCGCAAACATGCAAGTTTTAGTATTTCTGCAGTATATGCAGAGATTTTCACAGAGCCAATATGAGTACATGTACTGCCTTTTTGCTTAATGTTTATGTCCAGACCATTATTTATGCTAAAAGGGATATCTTACTTATCTATGAATAATGCATATCTTTGCCTTGGCACTGATGGGCAGGCATGTATTTAAATGCTCATCTCATGAGCCCAAATAACAATCCAAAGGGGAAAAAAATATACCTTAGCTACTAGAAATTCAGCAAGGCACCTTTCATAAAGACTTCATCAGATAGCTCCTCGGGGCCTGGAAAAAGCATCTCTTGATCTCTTAAAATCAATTTGACATTCAGTATCAAAAGATACCTATGCCCTTTGAAAAAGGTAATCGCTGTAATTGAGCTGCAGAGTCAGGGTGGATGGGAACCTATGGCAATCTGGCCAACAGTCGCACGGAGCGTCTGGTGGCTGAAGGCGAGGGCATGGTAGCAGGTTCTGAGGATCTGAGTCTATGCAGTCTTCTCAGTATCAAGTTTCTGCAATCTATTTGTGTGTAATTAAGGGTATGCGTGTTCATCAAGTCATTTATCTTTCAGTATTGAACGGTTTCATCAATTGCCCACATATCTAAACCTACAGCTGAGTGTAGTTTCTCATATCTCAAAATATATGACATTATTTCAGTACAACTTTCACTTTGTTTGCTACCTGATGAATGATGTCTTGTGTCATCTGAGGTATGTCAAAAACAGTGAGAAAACATTTACTGGTATTTGAATTTACATTTTCTTGTTTAGGAAGAAAATGTTTCAAACCTTCCCCAGACCTTTCAATCCCACTTGAGCTATTTGATATAAATGAATCATAAGTGGTGACACTATTTTCCAGTCAATTTTGCAAGTAAAATCTAGTCCTAGAACTCTCAAAAGCACCTATAATCTCTCAGATGAGAAATACTTAATTGCAGCCAGCTAGTTTCAGTAGATGCCCTGCTTTGTCTAGGAATTTTCTGTGAAAACATCTTCATTTGGAGTCTCTATTCTTCTAACTCCACTTTGAAAATCTGGATCTAAAATAGCTTTCTGAAAGACTGAGATACCTGTTAACTAGAAAGCAAAGGGATCTTTTTCTCTACTTAAAACAGAAATTAGATTTTTTTTTTTTAAATTAGTTGCTAATCTTTCTTTTCATGAAGGTTTGAATACAAAGACGGTCTCATGACTCACCTGAACAAAAGTGTCTTGCCAATTGTATGACAATTTCTAGCATTTCAAACTTTTCCATATTTACAATATAACCTATTGTTTTTCATAAGGGGGGGAGGGGAACCCAACTAAAAATTGAAATTTCAAACATTGTTTCACTCAAAATCAGTAATGTATTTGTGGTTATCAAAGTTACTAATTTCTACTTAAGAGCAAATGCATTTCAGATGAAAAAGACACTTTCATCCTCAAAAAAAAAGTTCAAAAAAGAGGTCCTGAAAATACAAAAAAATTCCTATAAAGTCACTTGGCTTTTTTCTCTTCATTTAGTGTACCCTTGCTTCCATCTCTGTAACATACCAAAGGGACTGAGGTTCCCCTTGAATCTGATTTGAATCTTAGAGGCTGTAAGGGCTTTGGGGCTGAAACCATGGAATAGTTATTTTGTTGAATGGAGCAATTAGTTACAATCTGTTTACAATGGACTTTTATTCTTAATTCACTCAGGGGTTACTGGAAGCTCCTTCTAAAATGCATTTCTTGTCCACAGCTGCTTGTCAGAGACAACATATTCTAAATGCACAAAGTCCTTTGGGCATTAAAGGCATGCTAAGCATTTAGCAGGACGTGAAAGGGATTTGGTAAAATTAGGAGGCAAACTGTGCTCCTGGTTTTGAAAGTGAAGTGAGGTGGTGCATTGGGGAAGGACAGTCTGAAAATGGTACTGACATTATCTTGGGTGAAACCGATCCCATTCTACAAGTTAAATTTGGTACTCTCTGCTGTTCAGCGCAGACAGTGTTGGTTAAAATCACTTTGAGAGAAACTTTCCAATAAATTTTGCAAGTTTAAATCAAGTGCTTAGCTATTTTCCGTGTTCAAAACCAAGTGTGTGTTGTAATGGGGAACCAACTGGTTCGAGGAACTATCCATTTAGTGTAACCAGAGGAAGAGGAAAAACTGCATGGGATGGAAGATGTGAAGGGTAACGGGGGGTACTGAGGCTGCCTGTGCCATCCCCCATCTCCTCTAGGCCAGCACCTCAGAGGGAGAGAAGAGGCAGCGGAGAGCGTGGTGTGATAGGGCTGATTGCCCCAGGTTTATCAGGGAGCAAGACTGTGGTAGGACAGACTTTATGCTGGCCTCTGGAGCAGAAGTGGAAGCTCTGAAGCAGCAACCCGGTGCCAGGGAGCTGCTGCAGCA
>NW_009260769.1:1441612-1471033 GCF_000687185.1 Egretta garzetta
TTTTTTCTTTTTCCCTTTAAAGAAAGGAGTAATACTTTTCCGGGGCAAAACTCTCAGGAATTACATCAACCCTATGAAATATAAATACATATTCTCTCCCATTGCATAAACAATGGATTCGCTTTTCATTGGAGAAACTGGGCGTAGGATGTAAGGACAATTTGTGTAACTCGTGAAGTAGGCTGTGGTGTACAACAGCAGGCTTTTATGAAACATGGCACTGTAGGAAATGTGATTGATGTGTGATGGATGCCCCTTGGCAGATCAGTTCACTAAAGTACACGTCCTGTTGTGAGAGCTCTGTGGTTTGCATTGTGTGCAGTGAGCATCTGGACAGAGGCAAACTACTACCTGTTGGAGTATTATTTTAGCGAGTAATGTCTGAGATTTTTTTGAAGTGCAATCACTAATGCAAGACCTTCTTTGTCATTTATGGAAGAAAAACATTTGTCATTTTTCAGGATGAAAAGCAAGAATTTGTGAGTGTAGAAGTAAGGTACCATCCTTTTCCTGAGCAAGACATGACTCTGCTTTCGAGAGGAGGATATATAGAGCTGAACGTGAACTTCTTTTCCTCGTAGCGATTAGCAGCAGATGAGGAGTATGCTGCCGCAGCAATTGTCTCTGTAATAGCTGTGGGATGCATGGGAAGGGCCACTTTGCTTTATGAAGTGAACAGAGTAAAACTGCCGGCTTGGCATGTGCTTCATTGGGCTGGTCTCTTGTCACCATTACAAGACACCACTTTCATAGAGCAAGTGAATACAGTTCTTAAATCAAAAAAGGGAGAAGGATTTCCAAATCCCTTAGTATGAGTTTTAACTATCTGGTGTATCCAGACCCCTGATTCTGAATTGCATTAAGACCCCTCAGGAATTACACCCTGGCAACTATTCAGGCTCCTGTTGATGCATAAACAGGCACACTTAGGAAAACAGAGTAGCTTGGATCTGTTTGTCCCCTTCTGGTTGGTGATGAGCTAATTTTATTTTAAGACTCAAGGGTCTTTTCTGCTTGGTGCATGAAGGGACAGAGTGAGCTCAGTGGAGCTAAAATTTCCTGAATTTTAATAATCCGTAACTTTACCCTGGCTCTGGGTTGGGGAAGGATACTAGGTTGGACTAAAGGTGCTGTGAATTTATTCCATTTGCCTGAGACAAACTTTTATTATATTAATGCAGGGAAAACTTAAAGTTGGAGGACTCCATGACCTGTAAATGATGATGTTTCTTGTAATTTTGTCCTTTATATTTAGTTTGACACGGTTTATTAGTCATGATTTGGGGAAAATAGGAACTTTTAACTTTTTTATCTAAGTGAACTCTACCAACATTGCATTTATTGTTTGCACTATTACTGTCTGGTAACAGTTATGAGGGCAAAATATCCAGGAGTAAAATATATTTTTGATGTGATTTACTCTTTATTTAATGAAGTTGAGTGAGGGGCAGCTTTCTCTCCTGTGTATTGAAAGGAAAAAGTAGTTTTGACACAGCTTAGGGGTAGCTTACCTACGTGAGAGCAGAACCAAAAATTAAGATAATAGGTTTCCCAAAGGAAATGTATATTTGTTAAAACAACATGCTTAAAATAGTTACAATTCTGATAACTAGGGAAGCTATTTGTTAAATGTGTTTTGCATTGTGGAAGTTTACAGTCATTGTGCATAAATACTAAGCTATTTTAAAAAGAAAACTGACATTGCAAGTTCTCAAAAGAACTGATAAAATTTGTCTTTCAGCTTTTTCACACGAAAATTGCTTTTTCACTGAATGACTTTTGTATATATGAAAAATCACTTAATATTTAAAGACACTGAGAAACAAGTTTCTCAATTACTTGCCAAAATGTTTTGCTTTTTATTTACTAGTTATTTTTTCCTAGAAAAAGGGAACTTTTTTAAAAGGCTTTTGTTTATTTTCTCCATGGAAAATAAGCCTTTTTCTGACAAAAGGCCTCTTGTCGTCCTGTCCCGTGTCCCTGTATCCCCCCCTGACAAAATAAGTCTTTCCTTCAAAGTGCACATTGTGCTGAAAAATGAAATAATGTAGAAAATGCTCGGGTGTTCCTACAGCTGCCCCACTGCTCCCTCAAAACACTGAGTGATGCTCTGGAGGGGAAGAACTTTTGAATCAAAACTAGAGGACCGATGCTCATGAAACTTGTCTGTAGGGTTCTGCCGACCTTGGGCAGATCATTAAAATACCAATCCTGGGAGCTGCATCTGGGGGTGTTCTGCAGATGCTGGGGCCTGTACTCTTTGTATTCCAGTTTTTCTGTTTTAAGTGAACCAGCAGCAGTCGAGCTCTCATGGACATATCGGGGTGCTCTTACACAAGCCAGTGAAGACAAAATGATTTCCATTTTCAAATGGTCAGAACAGTCAGCTGTAAATTGTTTCTCTAAGCTTTGTTTGCAACACTGAAAGAACTAAAGCCTTTAATAATGAAGACTCTAAGCAGTCCCATTTATTCTAGAAATCCCTGTTTTTCTCATGCAAGTGGCTTTTTTCAGGCTGCTTCACTTTGAAGAGCAGCACATGTGAAAAAATTGTATCTTGTAAACAAGTACCACAGCCTGCCAATTACAAGTCCAGTAACAGACATTTCCAGGTAGCAGAGGCTAAGGCTTAACCAATTGCTATTAACTACATATAGATGAGAAAAGCTGTTATTTATTTAAATAATAATAATAAAAAAATTCTCTAATGGGAGTTTTTCTTCTCCACAGTATATATGCAATAAAAAAAATGGTGAATTGTGCGGCAGTTTAATTTTAGCTGAGAGGATTATATGACCTATGCTTTCATTTGATTTTTCACAATGCTTGCTGTGTCCTGGTTAACCTAGTAGGACCTGTTTGCAAACTGTCCTTTTAAAATGTGTACTGTAATGTATGTAACTTCTTAAACATCTCAAGTTGTTTGTAATTCAGGCTTTGGAAACATCTCCCCACGTACACAAGGTGGAAAGATATTCTGTATCATTTATGCCTTATTGGGAATTCCTCTGTTTGGGTTTCTGTTGGCTGGTGTTGGAGATCAACTAGGGACGATCTTTGGAAAAGGGATTGCCAAAGTAGAAGATACCTTTGTTGTGAGTATGCTGACTGCCTCATTTGCTCTTCATGTTGCTCGTTGTTCTGAAGTTAACAAGTGAAATGAAAAGTCTGAAAAACAGGGTATAGCTCATCATTGTAACCAGATGTCTAGCAAAAGGTAGGAAGAACTTTGCAAAGTCTGAACATGTTACTGAACATTGTTAATTGAGAATTGGATGAAGCCCAACATTTTCTAAGAACAGTTAATGGCTGGGAAGAAGAATAAAATCCAAAACTTTATTTTTGCTTTGCCTTTATACTCCAAAGCTTGCTGTGGTGCTTACCTTTAAGGATTGTTCTTTAGATTGTGGTAGGACATCACTAATTCAGAGATGGCAGAGTGGAGCTGTAGAGGGTAACATGGAAATTATTGCTGCTGCTTTGAGCTGATTCACAGAAGACCTTTGATGTCTGAGCCTAAAATCATGAGTCTTAAAATCTCTACTCGGATGCCATCATACCAGAGGAAATGCTTACAGTTTGTAGGCATCTACATTTCCAGATTCATGGGTCTGTAGGTGACTAAAGCTTTGGGCATTCACAGAGGGAGGCCAGCCTAAATGGTACAGAGCCTGTTGGTGTTCTACTGACGTTGGACCCCTCTTTGTGGTCTCCTTACGAGGCTGTAGAATGTTCTACTGTTCAAGGTATTTTCAACCTCTTCAGCTGAATAGTTTAGCACAGCCTAGATTCATGCCCTTTGTTTTCTTTGGCCACTAATCTTTACTTATTCATGCAAAGTGGCACAGCTTCAGTAGAGGAAGAGGCCTGTCAAACAGATCAGAAGCTTGTGCAGATATTGATAAAGTTCAGCCGTAGCCAGTCCTTAACAACCAAATGCTTTGAATTCTATTAGAGGGACTTAATTTACTTAAATTTGTCTGTTTCACACAGAAAAGTTTATTAAGGTTGAATTTTATTAATGCAGTTATTAAAAATGTAGTTACTGAGGTTTTTTTAAGCATTGAATAAATGGCATAATGACACTTAATGAAATTCATTATTTGGGTGTTTTACTAGCCTTCAATAAAATGTAGGTTTAACTGTTACCTAATGTTCAAAACACATGAAACACAATTTGTCTTTTGATATGTAGAATATGTTATATCCAGTGAATACTTATTCAGCAGCCTGACTTTGTAGCTATTTGCATTAGCACTGCAAGTGTTAGAAGGATTGTTTTTCTGCAACAAACCCTAATCTTTTCTATATAGGAAGGGTCTGCCATAGCTTTATTTTTGAAGCAAAGCAGACTGGGGCTGTGCTGAGTTGTCTTATGCAATAGGTAAATACAAACTTGAGAGCTTTTTAAGAAAAGGCAGGTATTTTTGGTTTTGAAACATTAGTGCAAGTCCAGACAAGTTACTAGTGAATAACATCCTTTTCTACTGAGACTTGCCTGAAAAAGGCAAGAACATTCCAAAAGAACATTTTGGTTTTATCCTTTCTCGTTTTTTATCATTGAATTTTAAATTTTGCTTAAAAGTGCAAAAGATTTGAGACCAATTTGTGTCTCTCAGCCTGTTGCTCATAGGGATAATGGTTTTCCTTTTTTTTCTAATGGATGTATCCATACAACAAGAATGCCCCAACATAAAAAGCAGCATCTTTCCCCATTTTGTCAATCTCCAAATGAAAACACTGATCTATATGTTGCATTCTGGAATACTCCCTTGTTCTATTTACTAGTTCTGCCAAAGAAGAACTGGGAGACAGTGATTGGTCAGAGCAGGGAATTTCACGTTGCCATAATTGAAACTACTACTGTGATTTGGGTTACAAAAGCTGGACCTTGGTCATGCTGACTGTAAAACATAGTTTCCACTGGCACATATTTTCTTGTATTTAAGTTTGTCATGAACAGTCTGATTTAATTTTTGGTCTCCTTTTGTGAAAGTTTTCGGTTTTGGGCAATCCCTTGCTTACTTTAAGTTGAACCCAACATGCTTTGAGGGATGGAAAACTGTACTGAAAGGGAAACTACCAAAGTGGCAGGGCATGTCAAATGGGACTTTACAGTGGTCTGTTCTAGCTCTGGTACTACTAAATTTCATTAATAGTTTACACAACAGATAAAGGGCTTTGTTCATTAAATCTACAGATTATCTCAAGATGGGGAGAACTAAAAGTTGGAGAACAGAATTAGAATTCAATATGATCTTCAAAATTTTGAGAAGCAGTCTGAATATCTAGGATTCAATTCAAGAAGGACAAATTCAAAATACTCTTTGAAGGAATACTAAAATGTACAATTACATGTTAGGAAGCAGTTGTCTAGGTGCAACTTTGTAGAAATGTTCTGAGGACTCCAGGGCCTCATAAGGTAACATGGATTAATGTCACACTGCTGTGAAAAAGCATACATCGTAGTTAAAGGTATTAACAGGAGTGTAAACAAATAGACAAAGCATAAGAAAGGATCCTTCCATTCTATTTTGTGATATTTTTTTATATCTAGTTTTGAGTACAGCACCTAATGAAACGTGGACTAGATGGTTGGAGCCAAGGGATAGCAATGAGAATGGATGCATGAAGAAAGACTAAAAGAAATTAATTTATTTGGTCTAAAGAATATATGAGTGAAAGAAAACACCTGTAAAAGTTTGCTGGAAAGAGCAAAGTAGCAATTTCTTTGTTTGCCTTGTAGAAGACCATAAATAGTAGACTTAAACTGAAGGAGGTGAGATGCAAGTTAAGCATTAGGAAAACTTTCTGATGACAAGAACAGTTAAGCATGATCACATATTGCCTGGCCAGTAGTGTATTTGCAGTGGCTTAATTGGGTTGTTTCTGCCTTGGGGCATGTTTGAAAGAGGTGGTGTCCCCCTTCCAGCTCTCTTCTGCGGTTCTCTTTAGCCATGATTAGAATCTTACTTGAATAGAGAGAGCTGTATGGTTAAAATTCACCCTTTTTATTCAGTTATATGTGGATGCACAAAAGTAGAGATGTTGCAGGTGCAAGCACTACTTGAAGCTCACTCAAATGTCTAGTGCCCACTCAAAACATGCATGATCAGCTGTTAATATTAATGAATGCTACACATGTTACCCAGATCACAAACCTGGCCACAATGAAGAGTCTAGTTCTGCTCGGTGTTTCCTGCTAGGAAACGTTTCCTACGGTAGCCATGTTTGCTTTGAAAACCCTTTCACAATAAAACCCTGCTTTGTTTTTCCTCTTGTTTGAGAATTATAATGTACCGTCCTCTTGAGCAATGTAGTGCTCACTGGGCGTGATAGGTGCTTATATATGGTGGTGCAGTTTTATTAACGATGGGTTTCCTCTCTTTCCCCTTCCCTTTCCAGAAATGGAATGTGAGTCAGACAAAGATTCGCATAATTTCAACAATAATATTCATACTGTTTGGCTGCGTGCTGTTTGTTGCTCTTCCTGCAGTTATATTCAAGCACATAGAAGGCTGGAGCACGCTAGATGCAATTTACTTTGTGGTTATCACTTTAACTACCATTGGATTTGGTGACTATGTTGCAGGTAAGATTTTCTTATTACTCTTTATCTTATAATATTTTGCACAGTGATATATGTTCTGCATTTTTGTATTATTTTGGGATAGACAAGTCTCTGTGGTGCCTTTCTCCCAGTTTTACCCTTTGTCATTCTTGTGTCAGTTCACATGAAGGGGGCCTGCCCTCATCTTGGATCATGTGGGAGGCTAGAGACAGGAGGTGGGACAGTGAAATGCACAGTGCCTGTCTCTGCACACTCCATTTTTACTTCTCCTGTCCTGTTAAAAGGTGGTCTACCTAATTTTTAAGTAGATTTTTTGTTCTTACTGATTGAGTGAAATGTAAGAATTAACACACTATTTTTTAATTCAGTATTAATACAGCCTGCTCAATAGGTTTTTTTTTCAGCTCGAGTTGCTTAAAATATCTTGCTCTGTGAACTTATATGACATAGTTTTTGTGTGCATTTCTGCTTTCAAAGTGTTGCTCCAGAGCTCTGTTTCTGCCACTGAGATGCCTCTATTGCTGTTGGATCCTGCTTCTGTGCTTTTTCTTTTGTTTGCTATTCATGCATTTGTCCATGTGTGCCTTGTAATGTAAGAAGGTTTAGCACAACCCATAGATACATGTCAAACTTTTATGGCTCTCTTAACCCGGAGAGGATTGGTTGTAAATAACTTTGACAAACTGAGCTAAAAAAAGCTTGGGCCAGTTCTCTGTGTCAGCTATTTTCTTGAAAAAGTGTCAGAGATGTTATACTTACTCCTATTCTGAGAAGTGGTATGTGTTGTCAGTGTTGAGGAAGTGTGTTAGTCCGAGTCAGTGATGTGTTGAGGTGAGGATTAGAAATGCAGAGCTTTGTGCACCGAGTCCGAGACTTGCTTTCTTCAGCCTGATTTCATGCTTCTCCTGATGCAGCACAGTCATCTCTTTTGTGAGATGCCTCCCTCCCACCCTTGAACTCTCTGCAAGGCAGAGGTAGTTGAGAAACGTAGCTGAGGACAGCAGTGCTGGGCTGCTCTCAGTGAGCTACCTTGCTAGAGGCAAGTGTTTGTAGCAGACATCCATGTGGTGTGGACTCCTCCTGTGTCCCATCTGTAGCCACAGCTGTTGCATGAGTCTAAGTACACCAAGGTGAGGGTCTCAGGTTGGGTAGCTCCTCCTAATGACTTGCAGGCGTGCCTGAAGTTTACCTTGATGGCAGGAATATGACTGGTCTTGGTGCTGGCAAAAGTTTTTCAGGTTGGTGAAGCCCCAAAGAGACCTCTGAAGTGTCTGAACTGTTTGGCATATTCATAAATGATCTGGGTAAAATGGGGGAAAACTTAGTTAGTTTTGAAGATACTGTTATGCAAGCTGTTTAAAAAATGAAGACCATGTGAGAAGCTGCCAACGATTCTTATAAATTATAAAACTGGGCTGTAAAATGGTAAATGGAATTTATTTGGACTTTCACATAGTGTTTTTGATGTTTCCATATTTCTTTTTAATGTTTCTTACTGATTTCTCTATTTCCCCTTTATCTTCAGGAATTTGTGATTCTGGTCAGATTCTAACTAGCACCAAATATAAAATTTATACTGTTTCCAAGCCAAGAGTCTGGGTGTTCTTAGACTTTCATTCCTGAGGGGTACGTGTATGTCAGGGAATAAAAATAATAGTGTATAAAGGCCTGGTTATATTTACTGTAAAGCATTATGTGAAATGGCCCACTTGGCTCTAACTAGAACGCTGAGTACATTCATCATTACCCTCATTATAGATTTCCACGGATTTTTCTATTTGTAGACCACTCGATATCATAATTTGTTCCTACATCAAGTCTGTTTTTTAACTTTACCAGGCAACACTTTCTTTTCCTACAGGATGTCCTTGAATTACATTGTTATATAGCTTATGAACATTTATGGTTCACTTCATGTATATTTGTTTATTTTAAAGTTCCACTGTAAATGCGTGATGTCAAAATGTCATGAATGTCTTCTGTTTTCTTTTAGAGCAGCATGCACGAGACTTGTATTTGTACTGTATTATGTAGTTGACTGAAAGTTTCAGTTGTGGGAATTGAATTTTTACTTGCAGAGATGATGCTCAAGGGAACAGGGTTAGATGACTATCTCCCTGGGAGGTTACCATTGCCACTGGACTGTATTTTGTTGGAGATTAATTTGACAGTATTATCATCTTTGTGTGGACTAACATACTCTGTTTATGGCAGATAACTTGAAGGATTTTTCAAAAAGGTCCATTTGTTTTCTTGTTATTCCAGTACATAGTTGTCTAGTTAAATAAAATTTCTGAAAAATAGGTAGGGTATTCATTGACTGTTCTTTGCAGTCAATGGAAGCTTACAGCCATGGGTGTGCATAAATACTAAGCTACTTGAAGAAAACTGACATTGCAAATTCTCACTAGAGCTGATAAAATTTGTCTTAAGGGCTAGGCTTCCTCATTAAATTTGAGGAAGTATGCAGAATCTTTTGCATGCTAACAAATTGGTAAAGTGTCTTTATGATTCTGTGGCTTGCTTGTTTTTCTTTTAGGTAAGTCAAAACTACTATGCGGATGCTAAGGGCTGTTGATACTTTTGTGGTTAGCTTCACCTAGGACACTCTCTCCTTGAAGTTTAGGAAAGCTGAGTGCCATACACAGAGGCAAAGAGAGCACGTAGAGTTAAGGCATGTAATGCTGTATAAGGCTGTAGGGGAGGCTGTCATGACAGAATATGGTATTGCATCTCAAATAGTGACTTTAGAGCGGGGCGTTCTTGGTTCTGGTTTGTGACAGTGAGGCATGCAGCAGGCAGAGTGATGCTTCAGACCACTTAGTGCCTAGATGGTAATGCATGTGGAAAAAACCCTCACACCGGTATTACTTTATTCCTTTTCTGGATTGATTTTCTTTTTTTCATTTTCCCCCTGGCTACAAAAGCATGTTTTGTAAATAATACTTAAAGTGAAAATTACCTTCTTCCATCCAGAATTGTAGTCAAATCTAAAGCAGAGTGGTGGGCAGTGATACTCAAATTTGCAATTACAGTGAACTCTTTCAGCAATAAAAACAAAATTGGCAATTCTTGTAGCATATTAGTGGTCCATGGGATATTTCATGATTATGTGTCAATTTCAGCTCAAAGTTCCCTCAAAAATCCAAAATTCCCAAATATTTGAAAATTTCCATATATTCTGGTAATTTTTTCCCTCTGGCATGACAGTTCCCAGAAAAAGGTTTTCAAGGCCTACATACAAATGTCGTGGTTGTAATAACATGTGTATTGGGGTTAAAAGAAACATTTCTTACAATATCTGTCACTTTTCACTAACATGAAACTTGTTGCTTTCTGGTACCACCGCAGGGGAAAGCTGAATAGCAGCTCTGAAGAATTTTTAGGAGGTAAAGGAGAGTGTTTCTGAATAGCTATACCAAAAGGGAGCCAACAGAAGAACTTGGGATTCAGGAATGTAATGGTGTTAAAGGCTGTAGTTCAGGTTGCCATATTAGAAATTCTTAGAGTTCTCCAGAATTTTTCTACAAGTTTCTTCTCATTTGTACTGGAGACAAAGTACTCTGTTCCCAGAAACTAGAATGGCAAAACATCCCCTTTTGTACTCAGAATCTAGGTTGCTATTTGGAGCCTATGGAAGCTTCAGCTGCGGATTCCACCAGCAAGAGCAGCCTTATGGCAACCATAAGACTGATCGCTCAAGGTGCATGCAAGGAGGGAAAAGATAAAGAGCCCTTGTAGTGCATGTTCAAGAAAATATATGAATAGTATTCCAAAAAACAAACGTAACTTTTCTGTCTTATGAAATGGTTTGATTTTTCTAATTTTTGAAGGGGTTGAATTTTTTTATTTTTTGTAGGGAAAAAGGGAAATAAGTAAATTTTTGTAATTGAAGAAAGTTTACTGTAGTTTTTCACAAAAAGGGAAGTAAGAAACTATACTACAGCCTGCACTATCCTATGAAAATCAGGACCTAGTCAAGCATCCCTTTTGTCATTTGTTTTCAAGAGAAACCATTGACTTCAATATGATAGAAGAAAATCCAGCCAAGATTATGTATATTCTGTGAAAGAGAAAAAGATCTTTTCATGTCAAATGTGTCATTTTTAGTATAATGAAAGATATTATTGGATACTAAAGTTAGCACTGAGGTGCTTTATATATGTTTAACATAATATATTGTTCTTATGTGCAGATAAATCCTTTAACTGCAGTGCAGATTGGAAGGTATAGTCAAATATTTCTAAGGGAGTTAATCTAACAGGTTTCAAATGTAATTTAGATGATATGTTCGAAACTTGACTGAATTAAGTAGAGGTCAGAAATATAAATAGCACATCAATAGTTTGTTTCACAGCAGTGCAAAATGATGATATAAGGTTATGCTGCAATCAGTCCAATTGAATAGATCACAGCATTTTGCAAGTCTCTCTTTAAAAATGTATTAACTCTTTTGTCTTTAGTTGTGTTTTTTTTTCCTGTTAGTGTTCTCATTTTTAGCTTATTGCTTCTTTACTGTTTTGGTCTGTAATTGAATTTGGTGTTTTGCACTGTAATACAGATATCTGGGTCTGCACTGTATTGCTTGGCCTGAGACCCAGTTTGTAGAGTACTGAGATAACTCGGTCTCATTCAATGTCACCAAACTGGAACGCTTCACCTGGTGGTCATAGCAGCCCAGTCGAGCTGCTCTCACTATGTGATATTACCTACCCGGCAGAAAGACCTCTACAGAAAGAAATCGCTGCCATGCCAAGCAAGAGGCGTGTGTCAAGCATCCCCTAAAAGAGCTGTGCTCTCTCCCGCAGGCTTTGTGTCTTTTTTTGGCATTTGGAAGTGCACTTTGCCACCTCAGGTCCATAATAGGGACTGTCTGGTGTGAACCAGGCAGCCTGCTTTAAGCCTAAGACAGCATGCTGTGTCTTGCTTGATTTCTGTATAGGACAGCATGTAAGGAGGGTTTTTTATAGCTGTGCTTTGTATTCTGAAGTAGCTCTCCATTTTCCACTGAGTGGTATCAAGTAACTCGTATGGCCTACTTATATTTTTCTCTTGCAGGCAGTGCAATGTTATCTTGTCCTGAGCGTGCTGCTTTTCCACATCTCTGCATAAGCTAGCCTTTCTCCGTCCCTTTTTTGCAGTCCTTGTAGGTCATTCCTTTCAGGCTGCTGGGTTGAACCTCCGTATTTCTTTGGAGTGGGACAAATGACGTTTCTGGATTAAGCCTGTTGGCCAGGTTTGTCACAACAGGGATGCTGGACAGCTATTCATTATTCCGCAATTAAAACTGTGTTTGGATTTAGTCACACTTCTATACCCAGAGTAATTTGTACTGCTGATTAAAAAATAATTAAGACATTTCTTGGTTTGAAGGGCCAACTTTTGAATAACACAGAAACTGGTCCTGGTGCGGAATTAAGATGCTCAAAGCCAATAGCACTTCCTATTCTCTGCTTCTACTTTTGAAGCAAAGATGCAAACAAAACCAGACAAAACTTTATAGAAATAATTGCATGTTTCTATTTTGAGTCAGGTAGCTGTAGAAAGAATGGGGGAAAGAGCGGCAACAATAATGAAATTAAAATTATTTACTTAAAATGTACTTGTTTATATAATAGGTATGTTGGAAAGCCTGATCCCTTACCTGAGAACCAGAATCTGTCCTAACGCACCCCTGAAATCTCCTCTAATGCCATCCTTCACTGAAACACAGAGCTTTTCACCTTATTAAGGAATATATGTTTGGGCCATAAAACAACCTATGCCTTCCAAAGTGTTGAAAATCGCAAATAATTTAAAAGTTGTTTGGCAAGTGTAAGAATTGGTGGCAGCGGCAATACAGTAGCCTGTGAGGACGATGGATGGAGAAACTCTGATTTCTTGTAGATTTCAAGGCACTTTGAATCAAATCTTTACCACAAAACATCTCTGCAATAAACTGTGGCTGCTCTTGGTAAAAGATTATGGCAGTGAGACTTCTACTTAGAGTAAGCGCGCTCCAGTTGGGAGATATTTCTTCTTTATTGTGGTTGTCACCTCTTTCAGGTAGAGGTCAAATAAAGTTGGAAAAAAGTTGCGTCCCTTGGTCCACAATTGGTTTTGTCAAACAAAAAATGAAATTCAGCTTCTGCCTTCTCAGCATTTTGCTTCCTAAAGGACGACATAAAATAATCTGCTTTGCAAAAGAGATGAGAGCATTATTAAGTAAAAATTAAGCTATGAAAATTCCATGCAAATGTATCATGTTGATATACTTTTTACAATGTTACCAGTAAAATCATTAGAAGAATTATCTTTTACTTCAGTACAAACATATTTACCTACACATACTCATACCCAAATACATTCATACCCATTTATGTGAATTGGAAATCAGTAGTTAATGAATTCAGTTTACTTTATATTCAGTACAATTGACTTTTGATAATGTTTTCCTACCAGTGAAATTCTATTTAATGACATTCCCAGATAATGGCATTATAACATTCTGTGATGTTTAAGCACCACAGGAGTCAGTAGTTATCTCAGGACAAACATCCTTAGGTATGTCTCTCTATCCCTGGTATTCCATTAAAATGAGACCTCAGTTGAGGAGTCCTTGAAATTCAGAAACTCAACAGCTACTAAAGATTTTAGCTGTTAAGCCCTGTCCCAGAGGGTTGTTGCCTGTCCCTTTCTAACTTTAGGAAAGCTGAACTCCTTTGGACATGGCTAGATGGAGCCATCTCCTGGCCAGACAGTAAAGAAATCTCTTCGTTGAATATGAATGTGTCCTAACTCCTGCCCTGATAATTAACCTTGCTGTGAACAAATCAGGAATAAACTGTGAAGGCAATGCTCCCTGCAGACTGGCAGAGTTAGGTTCCAGTTTTGGTTTATAAACTTAACACACCAAAAATTAGAAACCAGCTGAGTGGATGCTTTTTGTGATACTTTCTTGTGCATTGTATGAACAGCTGGAGAAGAAGGGGAACCTCTGAGCGAGGTTCATTACTAGCTCCTGACAGAGCAAAAACATGGTGGTAATCAACCATTTTTCTGAATGACAACAAATTTTGGGTGAATCATCCCTAAAATCCTGTTTTACTGGATTGAAAGAAGCTGGTTGATGTTAACAAATCTCTTCATTTGTGCTATTTTGTTTTTCTTGGACTGTGACAAACTCAACCCTCTGGCGGTTGGCTGTCTTCTGTTCCAGACAGAGCCCTGTCTTCTACCTCACTTGTGACTGTGCAGGTGTCAAAGTATATCCATTCTTGCAATGTGGATTTATCTCTTGGGTAGTTGAGTAAGCCACTACAGCTCAATGGATTTTATTGATGAAAAGGCTTATTGACATGAGAATAACAATTTCTGTCTGAGGGCTTCCATACAAAGATAACCAGCAGTAAAATTCTTTGTTATTTGTATGTAATCTCTGTGATGATTAGATAGTAACAGCTAGGAAAAAAACCCATTACTCTTCATGAGAGTTTATCTTTTTACTGTAACAAGGTGCTTGATATTTTGGGGCCAATTTTCCTTTGTTTCGGTACAGGATGCAGATACATAAAGTGACATATTATGTACCCATACAGACTGCTTTAACGTGCCTGAAAAGGTTTTACTGTAGCGCCTCCTCATTTGTGGGCAGACATGCACATCAGACTTCTACTTCCAACAACCTAAACCAGGAGCCTGATTTTATTTGTTGTAACACAGCTGAATTGCAAGTTTAGGGCTTCTGCCTTATTGTACTGCAAGATGTGAAATGTGAGTTATTTTGTGTAGTCAAGAGTTCTGGATGAACATAACTTTTTTTTGTGTGTGTGTGGAAATAAGGCATCTGTTCTCTATAGCTGTATTGTACCTGAAAGCTCCATTACAGGCATCTCTGAAATTTATCCTTTTTTGCTTTAACACTGGAAGGAACAAAGTGGCTGGTGCTTATGGCAGTGGGATTTAAAAAAGCTGCCTTCAGCTGACATCTACTTTATCCACCTTTTTTTGAGTATGATCAGTTCAGTTCATGTCCCTGCACCCTGGTTTCCTTCTGTGCAAAATGGAGAGGATAATGTTTCCCTACCCAACAGGGACACTTGTTAATGCAAGTGCTATTCTTCTTTACTAGGGTTAAAGGATTCATGTAAATACTGAGATGTCTTTCAAAGTCCTTGCAAAATCGGATTTCTCAGGAAATGAACGCATTTTGTATTCCAGAGCAATACTTAAAATTTGGTACAACGTTGTTATTTGGAGCAGGTGGGAAGTCCTTTCATTCAAGCTGTCCTCAATGACGTCTATCTTGAATAATGATATATCAGAAGTTGAATCGGTTTGTCTCTGTTCATTTCTTAATCATGGATGATGAGCAATCATTGTCTAAAATGTGTGTACTCCAAACTGTGTTTTCAAGAGTGGATGGATTTCAGTTGTCATTTATTCAAATTCAGAAGAATGCTTTGCTATGAATTTTTGCATGGGTAAGAAAACAGACATTGTAAGAAACTTTTTTTTTAGGAAAATAATTAATTTAAAAACAGTTTTGCACCTATAACGAATAAGTCTGCTTTAATTTTAACTGTATTGTTTTTCAGGGGGATCAGATATTGAGTACCTAGATTTTTATAAGCCAGTGGTGTGGTTCTGGATCCTTGTTGGGCTTGCTTACTTTGCAGCTGTCCTCAGCATGATTGGAGACTGGTTAAGAGTCATATCAAAAAAGACAAAGGAAGAGGTAAGAACAAAAAGTTTGATAAGAAGTCAGATGAGCTTATAGCTGCTTTTGCTCTTAGGGGGTAGGTCAAAGCTGTTTACTCGTGAAACATATGCTGCAGCTCAAACTGCAGCAAACTTTGCAGCAGTCTAGTCAAATATACAGTGATTTTTACATGGCTGCATATAAAATTACATTAAATATATTATTAAATTAACTGTATATGCACAATTGCACCTGACTTACAGGAAAAAAATTCTGAGAATTACTCTAGACAGTAGAATGTAGTCCATAATTTTTGAGGCAAAAATCATTCTGCTTTGATTGTTTCTATATGGGATGCAGGTATGTAAAGAAAAATACTAAATCACTAAATATTCATATTCAAGATATCTTTGATCATTTTATAGTGGTAAGAATGTTTTGTATTGTGTAAGATATTGGAATGAATTTAAATATGTCTGCATGTGTTTTACAATAATATGTTCAGCAGCATGCCTAGTTATTTGTGGTCAGGCACATTGCTGTCAGTTCAAATATACTTTTACTTGTGAATGTGTATTTATCATTCCAGTGATGCTACAACATTTTACTTTATTTTTTTTGTCACTTAAGAAAATGTCCTGGGTTTGAAAATGTCAGAGGATAAATAAAACTTCCTTTGATTGCAACTAGCACAGTTCATGTCTTACTAGAAGTTTGAGAAATTTATTTTGTTGTAAGCAACATATTATTTCCCTCTATTTTAACTTCAGTTCCTCTGTATGCATCAGCTCTCAAATATAAGAACTCAAACTTCTCTTTGATAGAATGAATATGTTGGTTACTGAGCAGTGGCCTACTACTCAGATTGTTTAAAATTGTTTTCCTAGCTGTAGAGCCTGGCATCAATGCCTGGATGTAATCCTGGCCATCCTTGAGTTTCCAAGGACCTGTCTGTAAGGGGTAGCTCACCCCTATATACCTTCACTCATTACCGGCCGTTGGGGTCCCTGCTGCTTTCTGACCAGAGGGCAGCAGCGATGGTGACAGTGGGCAGGAGGCTGTGACCTGGGCAGGGTTAAGCCTGCTTTGTGGGGTGGGCAGCACCTTTTCCATTGCCCTTGCTATGCTCGTAGCTCTTTATAGTTAGAGACAGCATCGTGGCGGGTCTGTAAGCACGCTTTTACCAGGCATGTCACAAAACACTTAGCTGTGAAGCAGAGGACAATATTTATTTGTTCAGTTTCATTTAAAGAGTACTCTCTTTTGCCCCCATGCTGTAAATTTGAAAGGATATTTATAACTTTCCTTACAGAACGAGCTTTACTAGTGTCCTTCACAGTTATGGAGCAGCATGTATCACACAAGTGTTCCCGTTTGCAAGTTCAGCAGTTTGTAGGATCACCATTTTGAGTTCTGGAAAAGCACTGGGCGCATCTTTAACACCCAGCCTGCATGACTTACACTGGCTGCAGGGGAGCCAATGGATCGCTTCAAATGACATTAGCCTGCATGGGTTTTCATCATTTTTTCTTGAACTTCCAATTACATCTATCTAGCCCATTCTTCCCTCTACACTAGGAAGAAGAAAGAGCTGGGCAAGCACATGTGGCGTTGCCCCTGTGCACTCTCCTAGCATCTGACTGTTCTCAACTTGCTGCATTTTCTAAACTGCATTTATTTTCCCTGGGTTACTTCTTTCTGGATTCTCAAAATAATGTGATATGACTGAGGCACTATGACTTGGGACTATGCAAAAATACCTTGTTGAGGCTAGGTTTTGCTGCATTTCCTCAGGCACTGGTGAAACAGCTCAGTTCTTCATGCTACTTCCTAGAATTAATCTGGTCTTTAATCTCATTTTTCTCATGCTCTTATGCAGACAGTAAGACCTCTGGATAGGACGCTATCTTGACTATATAATTGTACATAGCACACTGAGGGTTTAATCTTGTTTAGAGTGTCTCATTCTTTCTATTATTATAATGATCATAATATACTAAGAATGTTTGAATTTTATATCTTTTACGTTACACTGAAGCTATTTCAATATAGACTAGCTTTGGAAAATAATTTAAAGAAACACAAATTGAACAAATTCATGGATTCCTTTAACACATTAAATACATTCCTATTTTTAACAAGTAGAACTAAATTTTCCAGGTTATACAGCACAGTGCTATGCCAAACTTTCCTTTCTCAGGCACCAGGAATGTATGGCCTATTTAATCTTTCCATTCTTTCTCACCTTTGTAGCCTAAACAAGCATATTCATTTTGTCTACAGAACAGAAAGCCTCATTCTTCAGATAGATCGAAATTCTCTTGGCTGATGCAGGTATTCAGGATTTTGCTGTATACAAGTGTCTCATGTGTTAGGTTTGATTAAAGACAGACATAATACAATTGGTACCATTTGTTCAATTAATGATATCTCTGATGTTCAGAAATCTCCCACACATACTTCTCAATGCATTGCCTAGGCATGTCTGAGAACTCATAACAGAAAGAAAATGGTTTAGTGGTTTAAAAATGCTACAGTTTTAAAAACAGAGACTGGTTTGAACTGAATTATGGCATAGACCAAGTTGTGGGCTAGCTAGAAAATATGAAAAATTCTTTCTGTATTCTAGCCTAATGATACTTTGTGGAAGAAAAGGATATAAATGGCTGTGTTTTAATAGAAGTGTTGTACAAATACTCACTTTATAGGTAGCATTTTATGATAAAAACTGCTGCTCTTAGCTCATCCTTACTTTCTGCCTAGGAAAGTTTGAGTGAAGAAGCTGAGGGAGTTTTGTGGAAATGCAGTCATTGTCTCCTCTGTGCCAGCAGAAGCCAGAGCAGACTCTGAATTTCTTGTATTGTCTGTTTTTTCAGTTAAATCTAAATTTATGATGGTCTGTTCCAGCTTCTATGGATGGAGATTATAGCAGAGGAACTTATCTGGAGTTCAAATAGCAGAAATGAGTGCAATGGAAAATCCTAGTTCTAAGTATGTTTTTTAACTGTCTTTTAAGGAAACGTTCTGTCAGTCCTTGGGAAAATAGCTCATTATACCTAAAGGTAGCCTTTGAAACTAGAAGCAGTCTTATATACTGAAATCTACTATGATAAAATCTGTAAGACCATAATTAATGCACTCTGAAAACTGAAACGATTTAACGTATTTCCTAAGGAATGTAAGACACTGAAAAATCTTCCTTTGTGAAACTCTACCATGGGTATCAACCCCTACAAGTAAACAAGGTTGTGTGGGATTTGTATCATAGCTTGCATGAAAAAAAATAGTAGTAGCCTGCCATGTTTTATATCCAGGAGGGAGCAGATCATTGGATAGCGATCAGTTATGTTGGTTTCAGCAGTCCAAGTGTGAGGGCTGATAGCAGCCAAGCCTAGCGAACTGAACTGGAGTCCAGGATGAAGGCAAAGGGGTTGCAAGCATTGAAAAGCCCCTCTTTACTGCCCCTCAACAACCAAAACGCTGTATCAGCCGAGATATTTGGTATCCCTTTTGATAGGCAGCCACAATAATCTCCTTTTCACATTTTCCTCTAGTCTAAATTAAAAAATAGTTTATTGTAACATATTTAGGGCATATATTGTGAAAGGAAACCTCCATATTCCGGGAAGTGGGCATGCTGATAGTGAGTATCACCCAATATCTATAGTCCTGTTCACGGTTTTCTTAACGCAGTTGCATTGCTCTTAAGAGGTTTACATAAGACCTTGAGGTAATAATGCATTTCACTGTTTCAACAAAATAAAACATCTATTTCTTTTTTTCCAGAATACTACCAGGAAAGTTTCCCATGTGCAAGTGGAACTGAGACCAAAAAAACCTGATCAGATATGCACTGATCCACAATAATGGTGTATTTTGCTATTAAAATCCAGATAACCAGAATGTCTGTCAGTTGCTCAGGTGGCTTTTGTCTCCTGAAATACTCTGGAGAGTTTTCAATGCACCAAATGGGGAGGGAAGTGAAAGACAAGTAGAGACAGAAGTGGGAGTTCTAGAAGGATAGATCTGCTTCTGGAAGCAGTTCATACAGTAAGATAGATGAAATGTCAGAAAGTCACTGGAACATGCTGTGTGCTATAATCTTAAGTAGGCGATCTGTCTCTGAAGTTCAGCTTCAGCTTGCCTTAAACTCCCTCCTCTTCATTATTCTCTATACTCTGATTAGTCAGAGCACTTTTAAAGTCTTCTGATTTTAGTCTCTTTTGGAAAGTAAAATTTTGGCAGGTTTTTTTTCCTTGTCATATTTTTCTTTTATTTCAGTATGCAGCAGCTTCTGAATTTCAGCATTTCTAGTAAAAATGCCTACACAACCAAGAATTTTGGTCATTTGGGCTATAAATTTCAAATTCCTGCTTTTAAAATGATGTGCTTATGTCCCCTGGCCTCATGATATTCTCTTTGTTAAGCTCTAGTCCAGACTCTATTCAAGGCAATGAAGATGGGATTTATCTCCAGTGTAGATATCGACATCTGACCTAGTCATATACATTCTCTTTATAGTCAGTGGAAGGAAACAAATGTTTCTAGCATGATCCATTTGAATTTTTTAAGGCATCTACCAGATGACATGAATTGCATCCTGGAAGAACCTGTTCTCTTCACTGTATATCAAGTCCAGGTGACGGACTCATGTTAAACATTGGCTTGGACAAGTGATTTTTCATGCTGGATGTATTTTGAATTGAACAATATGGACCCAGCTTTAAAGACCAAGCCTAAAATTTTGAGAAATAGCACATTCACTTCTTGTGGAAATTCAAGAAGCAACTGTTGTCTTTGATATTTATAAACAAATTTAAAAAAATTTGACTCATCTGAATCATCATTCAGTTTAATCTTCTTGGCACCAGTGGCACAGCTGTCACTCATGTCTGTCAAAACAGAATTAGGCTTGTCATGATGATGCCATGGAGATTATCGCACTCCCTATAATATTTGTTGTCTTTCCATTTTACTAGCTTCAGGCTAAAGGTACTCACCTACCATAAGGGTCCCAGCCTAAAGACAACTTGAACCCATCTCTCATATCCCCCAAGGAGGGACCCTAAATCCAGCCTGTATGCATGAAAAGATGAAAAAAATGAGTGGACTAAAGTGAGAAACAGTTTTGCAAGGTTTTAGTGAGTTGAGCTGGCATACCAGGCAAGAAGATAGGCTTCGGAGGCTATTCAGTGAGGGGGTGTGACCAAGGAGGAGGAAGGAGAAGTTCTTTCAGTGGCAGTGAGCTCTTAAACTGGCTCTCACTGTTTTAAGAAACAAAATCTGTTTGCTTGGAAATGAAGATAAGAGTAACTCTTCAGCCTGGTGATCAGAGGCTTTTTACAAAGGTGTGAGCCAATTACTGGTACACTGTGCATTGTTTGAAGCAAGATGGATCAGCTTCTGTTGAAGAAAACAATTGTTGGGCTCTTCCTTTTCTTACAAAATAAGAATAATAAAAAAGCTGTGGTTTTAAGAATTGTATATCCGTATTTCCACAAGTTCAATAGGGAGGTCAGACTGACTTGATGGAAGTCTGTTCCTAAAAAGCACTGAATGAGAAATATTTGTGGCAGACAGTCATGGTGCATGTGAAGTCCTTTTGCAAGGCAATGATTAATAGGGGTGCCACAGTTCTAGGATACACAAGCAGGGCATCTGTAGAAGAGTGGTGTTAACTGCTGCAGACATTATTAAAAGGTATATTACCAAAACCCAGTCCCTAGATCTGTGTTCTAAACTTTGGAAAGAATGCAGAGTGCTACAAAAATGGCAAAAGAGGCATCTGAAGAGAAGTCCACCTAGGTTTAGGAGTTTTTCCCAATCCATCCAAGATGTATAGAAAGCTGTATTTGAGAACGAGTAATCACATTCAAAAAGCTGATTGTTTCTAATAATTTCTATGAAATGGGGAAAAATATAAAATCTTTCTAAGGGAAATGCAGCCATAGGTCTCCAGTCAAATTTGACTAGTGACAGGACAAAAACCCCCAACCAAAACCACCCCAAAAATGAAAGATGGGGTTACAGTCCCTCCATAATGTCTTGGAGATTGGTGTAAGGAGAAGGTAGAAATGGCTGACCTGGTTTTGAATGCAGTTTGATCTCTTCTCTTCTCAAGAGATTGAGTATAAGTCATCCCGGTGGTGTTCTTGGTCCTGCCCTAGCAACAGTCTGTAATACTGGGTGCTGTATCAATCACTCTTTTACAAGCATACTGTAGCACTATGTGCAATAATGAATATGAAAGAACATGTTCTGAGAGTCCCAGGAAAACTGATCTGCTGATGGGTTTTGACACTTTTTTTTGAGATGTCTTTCCTTATAGCTTTGTGTACTTTGGATATGTGGTGCCTGCTTAACTTCAGATTCAACACACACGCACAAAGGTAACGGCTACACCGTTTTCATTTTGGTGTGGTTTAAATTTATAGCGTTCACATTTGTATCACGCCTCTTAGCTGGGCATATTAAAGCCCTTGAGAGACAGCTGTTTTGCTATTACATATGAAGTACCAGGTCCCAAAGCAATGCTGGAATGGTACTGATTACAAGAGGCGTGCTTGCATAAATACACTTTGGTGAGCAGCTCGGCATGCTGTGCCTGCCGAGGGTAGGGGGCCGCTGTTGGCTCCTTGCCTGCCAGCCCCTATGCCTGGCCCTGCTCTCCCATGGAGCTCCCCTTGCCTCACCGTGCTGACTGGATGGTTCAGGGGAGAGGAAAATGCCTCTAGCACACGCTGCATGCAACCAGGTAGTGATGGTGAGAGCTATTGAATTTGCAAACTTAAAAGCAGAGCAAGTGACTTATGCTTCATAATAAGAGAAATTGATTAAAGAGAACTTGGTGATAGCAGTGGCATTTCTTGGAGTTAATTACCCATGAAGATTCCCTGAATGTACATTATCATGGTTTACATTAGGAAATCTTGATTATTTTTTTTTTGGAGACAAGATGTAATCGATCCTTTAGGTTATGGTGACAAATATATCCGTGACTTAGCTCTATTGACAGAGTGATATTTAATCTGGAATCTGTTCAGCCCACAACTTCATGATTAACATTCCTGAAAACTTTACCCTCTTAAGTTAAGCTCAGTGCTTGGATATTGTTAGGAAAAGATGCCAAAAAATATTAGTAATACTGAGTGTGTATGCATTTGATAACTGTTTTGTGAACGAGACCCCAGATGAAGCCAGTTCAGCAGAATACCTGCATTTGCAAGAAGTTGTGCTGGCAGTGAGGAAACTGCTTTGCAGTCATGGATAAAAAGGACTGAAGAAACTATGGAATACTTTCCTTTACAAGGGATGAGTGCAGTAGTAATACTAGTATTGCAGAACCAAAGCAGGGCTTTAATGTTTCACACAAATATCACTCCAGATATTGCCATTAGAAAGTTAAAAAATAAACAGTTTTTACTGGGAATTGACCATGTAGTTACAATAGCCACTTCTTACTCAGTGCCAAGTCAAACTTAAAAGTCCTTTTTTTAATGTTTCCTTTAGCATATATCTTTATAAGCTAAAAAAGTCCAATGAGTTTATGAAAAGGTCGTTGTCTCTTTCCTGTGGGAGAAAGCTGAGACAGTATTTCAACTGCCTGTGGCTGGGGTTTCATTATGCTTCTAGTCTGATTCTTAAAATGATTGCTATTTCTGGCTGTGGCAAAGTCATTGGCTGTATAGTGCAGACAGAGAATACATGCCGTTCTCTTCAATCACCTTAGGCTCAGCTGGTAGAGCTGTATGTAAACCTAAATAGTTTCTTGTGGTTAATACTGGTGGACATCATTCCCTCTCATCAGGTTCAAAAGAGGGGTTGGATGGAGCTCTGGAGTAGATTAAACCACTAAATAGAACAGCTGATATTGATAGGAAAATGTCACCATCTTTTTATCTTTGGAAGTTTATTAATAAAGCAGAACATTAGGGACTGAGATAATCAGGCCGATAACTTGTATACAACAGAAACACACGCACATGCAGCTCTATGCAAAGAGGTGTCTGATGGGCAACATTCAATAATAGTCCTCAGGAGGTACCTAACATAGGAGTGTTCATTTTTCTGGAAAAAGAGGTAAAAAAAAAAAATGTGGTGGCTGTTAGTATATCTGGTTCTGTTTTTCTAGACATGATTTTTATTTTGTAGGCTACCTGTTTTTATTTTGTTGAATCAGACCATGATAGAGCAAAAGGGCCATTTCTGCATCTGCCATCTGTCACATCTCCACAAAGCGTATTCCCACAGCTGCCACCATAGATGTTCCTCCACAAAAAAATAATCAAAATTCATGGGCTCTCTGCATTCCCATTGGAGAATGTGGTTTATTTCATCCAAGGCATCAGATGTGCTCATGGAAGTTATGGGGGTGAAACCAAACAATCATTGCTCACCAGAATGAACTCACAACCATTACTTATTACAGGAATGAACAATCCACCACTCTCCAGTGAGAGAGCATTGCTCCCAAACCATTTCTGACCATCATGGCTACAAAAATACAGCTGGCTGTGTAATTTAAATGTTACTCCAGAAGATGGCAATTTCACAGAATAGAACCTTTCTGCCTCTAATATTTGCTTGAAAAACAGAAGGACATGTATACCAGTCAGCAGAACAAAAAAGACATCACTTAGTGCTTCATTTGTGCCATTAACTTTGAAATTAAAGTCTGGTAACTTAAACACCTGGTGTAGAAGTGTTCTCTGCCTCAGAGCTGAGGTCCTGACAGAAGGAAGGAATAGAAGGTAGTGGTTAAACACCTGGGAAAGCTCAGCATTGGTTTCTCATTAGTGCCTGTGGTATTTCTATGTAGCATTTTGTTACTGTTTTCCTTTACTTTTAAAGACAAGGAGAGCACAGTCTTCTCTAAATACCTGTCCACAGCTTACAGCACAATGGGGTTTGAGTACTTACTAATAATGCTATAATTACAGAAATACTAAAAGCCAGGTAATTGGGATGGGAATTCGTTTAGTTAGACTATAAATGAGATTCCCTTAATGCACAGAAAATGCACAGGCTTCAGTAAAAATGTCTGTGAAACTTGCCTTTCTCTCTTCTGCGCTCCAGTCTTCTCTAGCCTGCAGACAACTGCTGTAGTGAACATAAATTTGTGGCCAGCAGTAGCTCAGTTGGGAAGAGGCAGCGTGTGCTTGCCCAGAACTGCAGGAATGTGCGATGGCAGATAGACAAACCCTCCTACCCACGCAAGGAATCAACCCACCCAGCAGCTGCATTGTTAAACCCATCAACCCTCGCTGTACCTACATTTTTTTTTTTCTTTAGTTTCGATTTTTAAATGGGACTTTGAGAACAATTTCTGTAAACGCTGGATGAGTTTCTTGAAAGCTAAGGCAAAATGTTATGTACTCTGCTGCCTGGATAATGTGACATGTACATGCTCTTTCTAGTTTTGTCTCTGAGTAGCATATCATGGAGAGGTTAATTGGATATGTTATTTTTAAGTAACAGAAAAAGTGCATTGGAGAGGAAAAATGAAGCCGTGAAACTTTGGAGAATGCATTAGGGATAAATGTTACAAATTATATACTGAGGAACATCTAGAGTCTTGAGAATATCTGTAAGGAAGAACACTTTTTTCCTAAAATGCAGTCAGATGGGTATCTCCAGCTCATCCACTTGCTCTTTAATTCATTTTTTTTGGCTTGCACTGACATGGCCATCTTAAAATGTATGAACCCTATATGTTAAAAGAAACAATGTAAAGTACAGCTGTGAAAGAAAAAGCTACATACATTATTTAGAAATGTATATTTTCATTTTCTTGCATAGCACAGATAATGTTAACTTTTTCTTATTTGGTACTTAGTGGTTTAGCTCCTCCCAAGTGTATCATAACTTTCATGTCCTATTTCTGAGTTCCATCCAAGCAGGATATCTTTCTTCCCAGTCTGTAAGTAGAAGTAGATTAACTGGTTATACTGTAATGTTGGGATTTCTCAAGAATCTCCCTGAGAGAGAGGAGCAAAACTAAGGCAAAGTTAAGTTAGACAAGTGTGGTTTTTCATTTTGGTCTAGTTAAGGACGTCCTTAATTAAGCTTGTGGGTTTTTTCTATTAGATCATGGATGTGGCTTAATTCAAAGTACAGTACTCATGTAAAGGCTATGGCTACATGGCTTGTGCTGTCCAGACCACACATAATAGGATGAGTGGTCTTCCTGCATGGTGGGCAGTTTTGTTTGTGTAATTATTTGGATAACTGTCGGGAGCAGAAGATCCTCAAACTCCTGACAAATATAAGGAATTAGAGTAAATGTACTGAAGAAGGAAGCAGTTGCTTCAGTATCTTCAGATGATTTTTTTATTTTTCACAGTAACAACCCCTTGGACAAACTTACATTCTTGGTTATGCTGTTGGCCTCTATCCAAGCACAGAGCTCAGAGACAGTGAGAAAGCTAAACCATGGTGGGTTTGGTCTTGCCAGTGATATTGGCTGAGAGCCAGTTTTAGGTCATTATTAATTTTAGATGGGTTTTGGCAGGAACAGGTGAAGAAATGGTTGCTTAATGATGATACAGTTCTGTCAAATTCAGTATGCCTGTCTTTAAATGACATTGGTGATAACGTATGTGCACAGCCTAGGAACTGTTTGGTCATTCAGGAAGCCCATACAGTGATTTTTTGATGCATAGTTAAAAACAAACAGACAAACCCTCCCAAAAATCAAACAAAAGTGACTTTAACAGGAATGAGTAGATACACTTCCAAATTGTTCAGAGGCTATTCCTTGTTGTATCTTAATAGAGTAAATGTGACATTTCCACCACAGGTAGACAGAGACACCTTAACATAGACATTTAGAGCTGCTCCTAGAGATGACCCGTGGTATTTGAGAAATCCTTATGGGGCTGTCAGATATGATGCAGAATGTATGGGATATCCAGGCCTGTGTGCAGTGTTAGCTAGAGGCCAGGCAGCCTGTGCTGGGCAAGGAATTGGCTGTCTATTTTATAGAAAATTATATAGGTTTTTTTCCATGGTGAAATGTGCTGTGTGGAATATTTAGTTGTGTTACCATTACCGTATTTCTTGAGAATTTGCCATTGAGACCCATCTTCCCTGGACTCATAAGGCAGTAGGGTATTGCTTCATGAATACCTAATGAAGTTACTAGCTGTACAATATCAATAGGTTAGAGCTGATACTCCTTGTGAAGGATGTCTAACCTCTTGCAGTCTAATCTGGATTTTGATGTGGAGGAAGTAAATCCTGGAACTGGGCTAGGGACTATGTTCCCATTGCTGGTGGCATCTCTGTTCCCTGAAAGTTTGGAGTGAGCAGCATCACCAGATTAGCGCTGCTTATTGTGCAGCTGAGACAGGTGCTATCACTGTGACATGTTTTTCCTGTTACTTTTGAAATATTTTGTGTCACTCAGCCTTATGTAAAGCATTTAGTTGTCAATAATTTCTGTGACTAAGAGGCCTTATCCTCGTGTCACAGTGCCCCCAACGATGACAGCAGCAGAGTCTACAGAGTGGTGTGCTGTAATGAGGCAAGAGAATTGGAGAAAAAAGCAAACATTTGTTACAGTAGGTAGGTATGTGAAGATTTTTTTTTTTTTTGAGCAGCATAGGCAACTGGCATTTCAATCACTTTGCGTAAGACATTTTCTGGCTGTCAGCCCCCAGATGAAGAGCTGTAATGCAGTATAATAAAATGTCATACCCTAAGGACAGGAAGAACCTGAACATATACAGAAATGTCCCTGTGGATAGAGGGGGGGATCAAATTATAAAAGCAAGTTGCTTATGTACGCTGGCAGTTAAAAATGGCACATTTCTTTTCCTATAACCTTTTGTGCTCGAGTCCGTAAGTGCTATGGAATTAAGAGTTTTATTCTGAAGAGAGAACATTTTTGAGTGCGTTTCAATTCACACAAAAGCTAGGGGCTGAAAGCAGTAATTTGGGGCACGCATAGTTCACACAGCACTGAACTTCTAGTTTCTCATGCTGTGCCAATTACTTCTGTTTTACTACTAATGCATTTCAATTCAGCTTAGCAATAGCACTGCATTTTTCAATTTTTTTTTCTGTGACTTTTAACATAAAACTGAAATTGTGCCAAGCAGCATCATAGCTCTGGTCTAGGGGAAGATAGGATTGAGTCCACCATGTTCATGTTCCACATCACCTTAATTGGAACATGAGCCCATCTCCAAAGGAACATTTAATGAAGTTCTTCAGCTGGCTGCATAAACTTGCTTCCCAAAAGAAATCTAATTAGAATTTAGTGATCAGATATCCCATTAACTACAATTTAAAAATTTTCCTGAAGAACTTACATGCACAATATAGCAGCTTGCCCTGTGCAAGGCAGGTCTACCACCAGCGTGAGGTGAGGTGGGCTGGCGATGGAATTCCAGGCCTATCCTAGGGGTTACATAGACTTGCTTTTGTCAAAGGCATGGCCTGCTGTTATTTCTTTGCTGGGAAAACATGAGAGAAGTGGGAACTGAAACTCTTAGTAAAAGGAAGGTTAAAAAGTATACGGGGAGACCGTTCAAGATGCTTGTAGCTTTCAGTAGGTTGCCAAGACACAGTTTTAAAGCTACCAGTCTGACAACATCCCCTGAATGCCACCATATGCAATGCCAGAGATGTGTGTGTGAGCAAAATCACTGGTCTGGCGAATGCTTACGCAGCTGCTGAGGGGTACAAATGTGCAGGGTAAAATGGGAACCCAAATACTGGCTCCTTGCTCCCCTGGACAGAAGCCTGCTCCAGAATCTGGGCAGTCTGCCTTTAGTAAAACTTTGGAGAAGGACAAAGCTGCCCCAGGGTGTGCACTGATACTGCTTATCATACTTTTATGACTTGTTTACTACAAATAAAAATATTGTAGTGGCTGAAATATTTGAGTATTACAGATTTTGTTGTTTTCAGATCTGAAGTGCAGTGTGTCTGCTCCTAATTGCACAATTTAAATACTAATAATCATTCAGCTGGGAGAGTCCTCTGTGTATTATAGATAACAATCCTTGTTTTAGAAAATATACATAATGGCTCCACATTAGTCATCTGTGTAATTCACTGAAGCTGAGACAAACGTAATAAAATGACCCCTGGGTAAAGAGATCTTTTTGGTTTTTTTTTCTGGAGGGAAAAACTTTTCCTGAAACCCTGTCACTCCTGGGTGAGCTGATTATTTTTTACCTTCATTATATTCCTCTTTTCCACTGCACTGCAAAGCATGAATAACCCTGTGGCCACTTTTCTCTGATGGCTTATCCCCCATATTTCTCTGTTGGTTTTTTTGGTGTTTTTTTTTTTTATTTTTATTTCTATGCTTACCAAGTCTGAGCTTGCTTGCCAATGATTGAAATTCTGGACTGAGCAGTACCAATTAGACTAATTTATTTAAGTGGGTTAGTTCTTCTGTAATGCTTTGCTTTGGAGTTATTTTTATCAGCAGTCTATCTTCCCTGTGCTATACCTTCCAACTATTAAACTGCCTACAAAGCAGAGATTTAAAGAGAAACAATCTGTGTCCTTTGCATTTATAATGAGATAATCTCCTCAAAAAGGTGCCTTTACCTATATAACTTATTTAATATTGTAACAGTGGTTTGGTTGAAATACAAGAGCAAAATTATGAAGAGTAGATAAATTACAAGGCTATACTTCACCTCAGACTATTACCTGGGTAAGCTGCTCAGTCTACTTCATGCCATATCTGAGGAAAAATAAGGATAACTTGGGATTCTGTGCCAACAGCTGCCTTCCTCCCTCCCTCCTCAGCCCTACCCTCAGAGCCTGGGCTCATGGGATGCTCCAGCTTTCCTAACGCTGAAATGGTGGAAAGAAATCTTAAAGGGCAAAAATTATGGTAGCTTTTAGTGAAAGTGGATCAGCCTTTGCCCAGGCTGTCAATATAAAGGCATATAGAGTTAGAGCAGAGGAACTGAGCGGGCAGCAGGGGATAGATATGTAAGTTCATGAAACGGTGGTGATGGTACGAGCTAGCACCTTGCAGCCAGTATAAGTGGAGATGTGGGCATAGCAGGGGAAATGCCCCCCTCCAGCTGTACAGTGATCGTAGAGCAGCCGCGTACGGCAACTGGCAGGCTGTGTTCTCATCAGGTGAGATGGGGAACAGCTCCCGCAGTCCCGCTCTGCAATTGCCTTCGTGCTGCTTTTT
>NW_009260770.1:0-26313 GCF_000687185.1 Egretta garzetta
CACCATGACAACTGAGCGGGGCAGTTTAATCACTAAGGCAGACACGTCTGTGCCTGGGCCCAGGGTCAACTGACAATGGGGAGGGGGCTCAGATCCCCTGGGATTTTCAAGCACCATCTAGTGACAGTACTGGGCATGCACCCCACTGCCAAGGCGGAGGCCTGGGTATGCAAAACAGTTATTGACTATGCAAGAGGACAACCCTGTAAAAGGGGAAACCAGCGGAGACCAAGAGGAGCGTCTGGGAACATCTACCCTCCACCAGATTAGAAGATACATCAGGTGCATCAGACCACTCGGGCTGCACTGGTGCATGGACCGCTCAGGCTGCACCAGCCGCACAGACAGCACATAGACCCGTGGGACCGCTCAGGCCGCACCGGTGCACGGACCATTCAGGCCGCACGGACAGCACGTAGACCCGTGGTGTTAGCTATCGCAACACTCCTGTGCTGTTTGTTTCTCCCCCTCTCTTTCTCTTTCCCACTTTTCCTCTCTTTCTCTGCTTTTCTCTCACGCATTTGTTGTTGGCCAAATAAAGTGACTTGGCACTTGACTCTGTTTTGAGTCTTAATTCTGTTCCCGAGAATGTGAAAGGAACCTAGTCATGATAAAACATTGGAGTTAATCAGAAGTTAAGCCCAGCCACCCCCAACCTCCCAGGATTATCTGAGGTCGGTTGGAAAGCAAGGGGGTTTAACCACTGCTAAATTGTTCAACCCAACAGTGGATCGTGACAATGTCATATGGTATGGAATGCCCCTTTGGCCAGTTGGGGTCAGCTGTCCTCGTTGTGCCCCCTCCCAGCTTCTTGTGCACCTAGCAGAGCAGGCGAAGCTGAAAAAGTCCTTGCCTAGTCTAGGCGCTACTTAGCAACGACTAAACCATCAGTGTGTTATCAACATTCTTCTCATACTAAATCCAAAACACAGCACTATGAAAGCTACTAGGAAGAAAATTAACTCTATCCCAGCTGAAACCAGGACAGGCAGACAGAGCTTCAGATAGTGGAAGCAGCTGTCCAGGCCCCAGGCTTGCTGGGGCCTCTGTCTGGCACCAGAAGACATGGCTTTCTGTCCTGCAGGTGGAGGGCTGTCTTGGAGGAGCTGTGTTACTAAGTAGAGGAGTTACGGGATGAAGTGAGCAGGCTGCCCAACATAAGAGAGGATGAAAGGGAGAGAGGCAGGATCTCCTCTGCTACACAGCAGCTTGAACCAAAGTGCACCCAAAGTGCAGTGGAGATGCAGGCAGTGTCCACCCCTAGCTTGATAAACTTCTATGATTAAATTATTGGCTTGGTAGATGAGGGTAGAAGAGTGGGTATTGCCTACCTAGGCTTCAGGAAGGCTTTTAACACTGTCTCCCATAAGATCCTCATAGACTTGCTGATGAAGTATGGGCTGGATGAGCAGACTGTGAGGTGAACTGAAAACTGGCTGAGCAGCTGGGCCGAAGGGAGGTGATCAGTGGCACAAAGTCTAGTTGGAGGCCAGTAAGTGGCAGTGTACCCCAGGGGTCAATCCTGTGAGTAATTCTTTTCAAGATCTTCATTAATGATCCTGAGGAAACTCCTGAAAGTGAAGACAGACATTTCCTGGATATTTTGTAGGCCTTTGCAGAAAAGCACTGCAAGCTTTCCATGCTCTATAATTACATTTTAAATAAAAGTGTGATAGCAATTTCTAACTGATATTGGATAATTCATCAGCTGTGAATAAATACGCATCTTACTGAAGAATTTTAAAGTTCAAAATATAAATCATTTTTCCCGATGTCTTAGTTTCCTATAGGATTTAGGAAAAATACATTTATGTTAAGAAAGTGATAAAAAAGAAAAAAAAAAAACAAACGAAAAATGCAAAGGCATCTTGAAATTCTGATTTTATGTAGCTCAGCACTGCAGAATCATAATCACAGTCTGTAGGTATAATGTTGAATAAAGAATATGAAAAAGCTTTTCAGCAAATAGATACAATCCTTACTTAAGCACTGCTCAGCAATGGACTATTTTTCAAGGGTTCAGTTCTCTGAATTCAATAACAAAACATTTCAGTTCATTATAAATGCAAGTCCAATATTTAAACTTCTAAAGGTCTTTGGGTTGAAAAAATAGAAGGAAAATGTTTAAAAATATGCTCTATCTTGTGTCTTTATATAGTTCATCTAGTCATATCTGTTCAAGGTGATTTGCAACTGAATATTATTTTACCAGTGTTGCTACTCTGCCCAGTAACACAAAGCATTTGACTGAAAAATTAGACAGTTTTCTCAATTATAAAGAACCTCTAGCTGCCTTTAGCCATCTCTTGTGCACTCTGTTTGAAACTGTTCCAGGTTACTCAACTGGGAAACATTTTGAAAGTCACCCTCTGAAGAAAATGTTGTTCTTATCATACCGGCACCAAACATTCCATTCCTAGTTGTTATAAAACTCACTTGCTACCTTTGGCAAATTCAAGGGATTAAGGATAAAATATTATAGATAAGAACATGGATATTTTCTCTCTTAAAATGTAGTTTAACTGAGTTTTTCTATTTCTGTGTACCAAAATGACACAAACTTATCTAGCCTTCTCCAACCCTCCTAAGTTCTAACTGATTGCTTTTAATAATATTTATTCATCCAAAGATACACTTATATTCTGTTTCACTACAAAAGCCTCTTCTTGTTGGTCTTTTGAGAACAGCATTCAAGAAGGATCATGTATAAGACATAATTTTACTTACATGAAAACCCATATGAGAATCCCATTTTTAATTCTGATTTTTTTTTTTATAAGCCAAAAGAACAAAGACTCCAAATTTTTCATTTCAGGTAGCATGCATATATACACACATGTGAAATATATATACACATTTTAACATACAGGTAAGCTTTTTTATATATACAGATATAATTTAAAATATTTGTGACTAACCTTATGGCTGCAAAAAATAATAATTACATAATAACATAACTTTTATACTTAGATTTTAGTTTTTATTGGTTTCCACCTTGTACAGTCTGCTATAAACTTATGGACTCATAACCACACAGTACAAGGAACTCACCAAATATCATCACAGTGGAGTGGCCACTTCATGACATACATATGCTGGAAAATCGGGGCCATAAATAAATTGTCATTACAGGAAAAAAAAAGAAAAATCAGTAAAGTTATTTTATGGATTGATTACAAAGTCCATATATGCAGAAAAGTCATGGCAATCTCTGGAGAAGTCTGTATTTTATTCACTAATGCTTACCATCAAATAGAAATATTTTAATTTACAATTGCCTGTGTAATAAAAAAATTTTTTTTTTCCATAGTCATGAGGTCATGTCGAATGATCTGCTCTGTTTTGGTTGGGTTTTTTTTTTTTTTTTAAAAAGAAAGCAAAAAACAAACAACAAAACAAAACCTCCAAAGACATTTAGGACAAATACAATATATTACAGTACCCTGAAAAAGTAATGGTTTCACATTTGTCATAACCAGTGTTTAAGACCTTGAGACTTCCAAATACAAGACAGCAGCAAAATAAATTTACAAAATACTACTGAGCATTTTCATCTTATATTTTTAATTTGATCTCAATTTTCTTATAGCTTCATTATCTGTAAATGTGCAAGTAAATCTAAATGCTCCTCTGATGCTCAAGCAATGTTTTCATAGTTTATGTAAAGCTGTATTTCCCCACTGAACTGCTCCTGTATTAATAATGCACAGGTTCACTAACTCATCAAGGTTTGTAGTATTATAAGCTCAATATTATTCAGCTGTGTTGGTGGATACAGCTTCACACATAATGCATTGTCTTGCAGATATTAACTGATTACTCCAGTTGCATTTTATACAGTAATAGGCTAAAATGGAACACACTTCCAAAAAAAAACCCAACAACAAACAGAACAGAAACATTGGCTTGATATCTTTACTAAAGGAATGAATAAAACATTTTCTGCATTAAAATGATGAATTTACCTTACTCTCCATACTTTAAAATAAGAATACCACCATTTGGTGATTATTCCAACACTACCATAATACTCCTGAATATTTTACATCATTCTTAGATAGTGATATCTAGCTTTAAATATACTTTCATCATACTAATTTTCCTTATGATGTTTGATAGCTGCTAGGTTCTAACCCTGTTTCTGCAAGACTTTTTGGGTTAAATATATTTTTACTGGAAAAAAAAAAGATATAAAAATGTGTATTTAACAGCAATAAGCTGTATCTACTTAGTTTTAGACACGGACATCATGAAGCAGAAGGATTGTATTCTTTGTATTGTAGGAGATGAAATGTGTGTTAAAAATAAGTTCTTCAGTTTTGAGGTATTGAGTCTGATAAAAATGTATGTTCACAGGCTTCTGGACATGTAATTATTATTCTCTTACCAAAAGTAAATTACTGTACTGGTCAAACCCAATGAATTTTAAAGAAAAAAACAACCCAATAATATAATTTTTGTTCCTTGACCAATATAATGACAGGAAGAAAAAAATGAGCAATATTTATAGAGTTTCACGTAGATTTCTAATCCCAGACTTCTAAATTTCATGGTGAAATAGACCAAAAATTTAATTTTGACCTATATTCTGCATAAAAACAGACACCTGAAGGTTAAAACATTTGTGAAAATGAATTGTATTCAGAAAATGTGAATTATCTAATACAGCTCATTGTGATAATATTTAAGATAATACATTTACATTACTTGAAAGAGTTCCTATGTCTTTAAATATATTTTGCATGTTGCATTATTATAATATGTCACATAATACAGATTTTTTATTAATTTCCTCAATGTTTATTTTTTAAATTCTTATACAGTTAAAACAAACCCCACATTTTTCTTTTTAACTAGCCAGTCTTCTATTAATATTCAGTTTTCATCCCCTCATAGTCTTGCATTTTTATTGCAAAAATTCTTATGGCAAGATATAAACCTTTTCATGGGAAAAAAAATCATTATTCCTCATAATCATATTTTACCTGTTTCTACCACACAGTATGAAGTGTATGCATGCACTGTATACAACATTTAAAAAGCCCTACAGACTTTATATATTTGCAAAAATCATTTCTCTGTGTATGAAACGTGACTCACCTTTTGCCTTAAAATATCATGCTACAAACATGTAAACACATCTTTAATGCTAGTATTTGAAATTCTGGGGAAATAAGCAAGATACTCAAGACTTCACCAGAAAACTGCGCAGCACATTCTCAGTCTCCCACCTCGCAGTCACAAGTTATCAGGTGCCAGCTGCAGTAAAAAAATTGCTGTGAATTGTTGCCCTATGCATAAGCACTTTCTATTTCGTACTGGCAGCACTGTGAAATAGGCTGTGACCCCAGATCTTCATGGCAGTCAGTTTCACATGATTTATGGTATTATGGAAAAAGTTGCTTTTACTCATGTGGAGGGAAAAAAAAGGTCTAACACCTAATCAAGGTGCTTCGTAAGTGCTACAGCTAACAAATTTTCAGTCCAGAAATTTCCTTAAGTGATAAAACACACAGAAAGACGCTCAATCAGTAATATTTAAAATAATGGCATCGACATCAGGGTAAAGCCTGAAGTTCTAAACTTAGGACATAGTTTTGTCAACTTTAGATATGACTATCCATGAGTATCAGAAAACAGAATTAAATGTTTTCAAAAGTAAAATGAAAGAAGCAATATTTAGTATAAAAATACTGCAATTGCTTTGAACTATATGGACAATAGATCCCATAAGCAGAATATTTTTTATTTTAAACTTAAACTACTGATGTTCTGAACATTAAAAATCAGGATTAAAAAAAAAATTCTTAATTTTAAAAAGCACTTTTTTTTAAACTTTAAACTGTAAAACTGCTGGGAGTATGATCACATATTAGTACTGTTAAATAAGATAAGGCAATAGTAGAGATTAACATAAAAAGGAAAAAGAGTTGAGACAATACAAGACAGCCTGATGGTCAGTATTTGTAACACATTAACAGCCTAAAATATAGTCAATTTAACTGTATAGAAGTATAGAATGTGCTCTCCATTTGCAGGCAACTCTATATGACTAAATTCAGAAATTATGTTTTCAAACATGAAAATGGTCAATGAATTTTTGGTAGGAAGGCTTTGCACTATTTCTGTAATAGAGGAGATTAAAATTTTCAATGTCACTTTAGAGGACTCTAACACGTTAAGAGAGACAGCAAGAGGAACAAGGAGGCACGAGTAAGAAAGGAAAGATTTTAGAATGGGATTTTGTAGAAATATGAGGAAATAACTGGAAGGGATGGATGCACCCCAAACAATTGTCTTAACATGAAGACTTTGCAGTAAGGTACCTACTGGATTGCCCTGTCATAAATATCCTTAGTTTTATCACAGAATATCTGGAGACAATAAATCTGTACATTTACTATACATAAATCATCCAAGAATTACACTTTTCTCTGGAGTCCATGTGATCAAGTAGTTTTGCAACTGTTCAAATACAGGGTGTTCATTTGGATTTCTCCTGAAATCTATTGGATGTCAATGGCACAGGATCTATTTATATATGAGGGGGAAACAAATTCATGTCGAAAGGACATAGCTCACCTCAGTTGCTTTTAAAGCTTGCCGTCTTTCCTCTGTAAAAATGCTCCACTGTATTTTAATGTCACAGGAATTTAATTACATTGATCATTGTGTAGATGTAAAAATAACCTTAGATTTATTTAGAGAATACTTAACTTTATTACCAGAAGTCTTAAACACTTATCTTTAATTTTATTTAATGAAAAAAATATGCATGAGGAGCATTTTTCTTCCTTTTCTTAATTTTTATTTAATCCTTATCACAACTTTCAGTGGTTATTGGATAATACTTTAAAAATACAAACACTAAGTCCCTGTAATCAGGACAGTCTTTGCTGTTGCGTAGTAACTCTGGAAATTTAACATGAGCTTAATGTTAAGTATGCGTTGAACTGCTCCACAACCAGGAATGTTTTATTGAATGAAAGGTAAAGTGAAATAAGTGAAAGCTTCATCATATCTGGATAAAACCAAAGTATCTGGAACTGGAACTGAAAGTAATACTCAGCTAAACTCTAAAGAGGAATGACGGGTACCTTTAAAAAAATCAGAATGAGTAACTTGTAAAATAATACCTATTAGAAGCTAAGAGAAGATAGTGCTTCTTTTGGGGAAAGCATGCAGATTCCTTGGTGTTACTGCCTTGGGAAATTCCTTTCAGAAAAAATAATAAACAGGCTGACAACTTCAAGTAGAAATTGTAATTTATGATTACCATTTTGTGCATGAAAGAAAAATAAATATACAGATAGGAACAGGATGTTGTAATAAAATGAAGTTTTTAAAAGATACTAAGTATAAGTTAACAATAAGATTCATTTGCTTCCTTGGAATTTCTCACTGTTAAAAATGCTAGAATAAAACCAACATTTAAAGGATGAAGTATTTCCTTGCTAGTCTTTGAATACTGTTAGTGTTCATCTACTTTGGAGCCCCACATGCTCTGCATAGCTTTGCAATCTTCTGCTTGCAGATTAGGTAGGGTCTCAAAAGTTTAGTTAATAATAAATAAGACAGCTCATATTAATTGTCATCTAGATGTTACTGATAGCCTGATGGTACTTGCTTATCTCATGGGATTTCCAATAGTTTCTCATTCCTTGCTCAGCATTTCTTTAGATTTTTCAATTAATTTATGTCCCATCCAAATTGTCACCAAACCTCTCAATGCAAGGATCTTGTTCTCTACTGCCACTGTGCTAAGATGTGAAATGAGCAAAACCAGCTTTTCCAAAGAAAATTCTGCTCTGATATTCTGTATCCTCTTTCTTGGTTTTAAATTACTGTATCAAGCTATTTCCTGCTAAGGATAAATTATCATCTCAAATTACCTGATTTAAATATTTTAAATCCTTACTAACTTTGAATGTAATAGACTTTTAATCTTTCAATCTTTCTTTACTGATTCTATATAAAGCTATAACAAGATGTTCTTTCTCACATATGCTATCGGTTATTTGTAACATTTCTCAGTACATAGTAGTATATTAAAGAAAGGTACAGGATTTTATTTTCAAAATGTTACACAGAATGTCTGTATTGGGTGCAGGTGCCAGGTGTTTGCAGTGGAGGGCTGTGGGGCAGCCCCTGTGAGGAGGGGCTGGGGCTGCCCCAAGCCAGACATGGATGCAGGGCACGGCTGAGCCCCTCAGCCAAGATGGTGGCCTCTGAGAAAGCATATGTCAGATGGGGTAAAAAATGTCATGCAGCAGTGAGAGGAGGGAGGAGAAAATGAAAGAGGAACGGATAAGAAGGAGAGGGAGGAGGTGCTCCAGGCACCGGAGCGGAGATTCCACTGCAGCTCATGCAGGACCGCACACCAGAGCAGGTGGATTTTTCCTGAAGGAAACTGCAGACTGTGGAGAGCCCATGCTGGAGCAGGTTTATCCTGAAGAACTGCAGCCCATGGGAAGGACCCATGCTGGAGCAGGGCAGAAGTGTGAGGAGGAAGGAGAAGAAGAGATGAAGTGTTATGGACTGATGACAACCCCCATTCCCTGTCCCCCTGCACTGCTTGGAATAAGAGGAGGTAGAGGAGTTGGGAAGGAGTGAGGAGTCAGGAGTGAAAGCTGAGCCTGGGAAAAGGGGGTGAGGTGGGGGGAAGGTCTTGTTTTAATTTGTCTTTGTGTCTCATCATCCAAATTTATTTTACTTGGCATTAAATTAAACTAATTTTCCCCAAATCAAGTCTGTTTTTTCTGCTGATGATAAATGATTTCTCCATCTTTATCTTAGCCCACAAGTTTTTTCATCGCTCTGTCAGTTGAGGAGGGGGAGTGAGAGAGTAGCATCTGACAGCCAGCAAAAAGTCAACCCACCACAATATCATAGTATAAACATGGATAACAGAGCTTCAGATTAATCAAATGTCTTCCGTGTAAAATAAGATATCATTATAGAAGCCCTCAATAATACAAGTACCAGCTACAGGATACCCTGTATGAGACTTCTTCCCATAAAGTAATCTAACACATCACTAGAAATTCACATTTAGAATGTTTCAGCATAATAGCTGAATTCCGCTGAATAGCTGCATGTCTGAGACTCACAGCATAGATAACAATATTCAAGGAGAAAAAAAAAAGGCAAAACAAACAACAAAAAAAAAACCACAATAGTTTTCATCTGAAAACAGAATTGTAACTCTCTTTTTCTTTTTTATCTGCTAGGAAAATCTGTGTAGTAAAAGACTCATTAATGTCTGTTACAAGCAAATATGGTTGATGAAACAAAGGTGGATACACAAGGTTATGAGATTCTCTTGCTTCAGGTATTTTACCGATAGACATGAAAATAGTAATGAATTACCAGTCTCTTTTCTTATTAGCTACTCGACTTCAAAATCATTAGAGAACGTTATTTTCATTATAATCACAGTTTATCAATCATTTACATTGTGTGAAGGAAATGTTCTTCCAAATGCTACAAGAAATCCTCTCTATGAGCTATGCAATAAAGGAATTCTAAGAATGTGCTAGTTCTTTTTTTCACTACTGATACGTAGCCATTACAGAAAAATGGAAAAGTAAAATGAACCACTGATCTATATCCTTTCCTTGAGACAGATTATTAGCAGCAGCTTTCTCTTTGTCCCATATATCTGTGTTCTCTATTGTCACCTCCTCTACTGAAGTTCAAGTACTTCTGTAAATCCCCTGTATAGTCTGTCTGTTTATACCTACAGGCTACAAAGCGATTGGCTGAGTGCCTGGACAGTGATGCCAAACTTGAAATATCTTCTAGGACTGTTAACTGCAACACACTTGTTTCCACTGCTGGAAGAATGCTAAAATGTTGCCAAAAGGCAGTGTTTTTCACTTTTCCAGAGGAACACCACAGCTCCTACATTTTTGAAAACAATGCCATAAACAAGAATTAAAAAATAGTTAGGTATCTGGAGTCTAACCATGGCTTATTTTGATGAACATCTGGGAAAAAATAAAATATGTCAGCAAATTGCCACCATTTCAGTCACCTGCAAAGGAATGAGCTTTGAGACAAACTGCACCACACTCACTAATTAATTTTCACTGCATGTTGCAAATCTAAAGCACTTGACTGTGTAAAATATTACTTATTAATGAACAAAAGACGTTTTGTAAACAAAGATTGCCCCTGCATGAGTATACTCATTGAAAGCCAAAAGCATACAGAGACAATTTTTTGGAACAGCTTGCTTACACCAAGTGAAAATAAAACAGTTCTTGTCCTATAACATCATCAGTAGGCCAAATGCCACTTAAAACACTCCAAAAATAGCTCAAGATTTCAGTGTGAATGTAACTTTTTCTAACCCAAGATTAGCTTCTGCTGCTTAAGTCCCCTCCTTTTAATCTCTTTCTTTTTTTACGGACATTCTTTTTTGTTTTTTCCCAGTTTCTTTGGAATAGACAAGATGTGATCTTTGAGAAGAGGGATGTTCTTTCAAAATATTATGTTAATAATATATGATTAGAGAAAGTTTCCCTTAAGACTTCAGTGCTAAAAAGTTTATTGATGGTGTATTATAGTTCAAGGTCAACTTTAACATTATTTACATGATTCTTGGATACAATTTCATATAAAAAGTAAATGCCTTTAAAAAATGAAGAAATCAATCCAGAGAATGATATTTATTTGGAAATGGTACTCAGTATCAGTATGAAGGTCCTTACTGTTATGTGAACTGAGCCAGTGAAGGAAAGGTGGACAGCAGAAGGCTCAGGAAGGAATTAAAAAAAGCAGTGAAGAATGTATTTAGTTAGAGAACCTTCTCTGGCAGAAAATTAATGTAGGAGCTCATGATTTTGCAATCAGTTGCAGCTGTAGGTGGGAATACGCCAAGTGAAAAAACAAACTTCTGGCCCTGCTTTTCTTGTCTTATCTTAATATATTCCTGTTTTCCCTCAATCCCTTCTTCTGTCATTCTCTTGAACACCTTGGATAATAATTCTTCTCTTGCCCTGTGTCTACACTAATGCATTTCTGAATTCCCTACCAGAAAATAACTTTCTTCCCTACTGAATCAGCCACTCCTCTCTCAGATAACACAGTACTCTTTACACCTACTTCTTATTCACCATGCTTTCCTTTATCCCACAAGTTCTCTATCTTCCATGTCCTCATTCTTTCCTCACTGTCCTGAAGCTTTCAGGAAAAGAATTAAAACAAGAAGAAACATATGTCTCATTTTTCAGGCCCTGTGCTCATCAGTCCATCACATGAAGTAGTAGAAGTTCAAGTCAGTTCTGACTATGGCTGATTACTTCTTTAGGGGTTCAGACTTGATCACGAACTATAAACTATATGTCCTCTCTGGACCACATGCAACTCAGCTTCAGAGTTTAGCAACAAATCTTTAACAGGTCTCTCCTGAATATATGTCAATTACGTCGTTGGATTTGAAACATGGTGGAACTGTGGACTGGCATTTTTTTTAATAAGCGGAACTGTCAGTAACTGGAAAAGCTGTTTACTGACACCCTGATCCAAACACAGATCCAAAAAGAAGGACTGTTTCAAAGACCTCATTTAAATTATACACATGCTACTATCTCTCAAGAAGCAGCATTCATACCCTTCTTTCTACATATACAAATAATATCTTTTTTTCTTTTCTTTTTTCCTATGTTTCCTTCTAAACACATTTTTTGGAGATTGTGGATCTGTTTATACCAAAATCTGTCATCAAGGTGATGTAACGCACATAATTCACTCCAAATGCCTAAAAATGGCAAAATCATCAACAGGTTCAGAACAGGAAGAATTAGCCAGCCTGTACTCTCTGTGTTAGTATCTGCACCAACTATAATTATAATCTGTAGCATATAAATTTTATATGAAGCACCATCAGGAGCTATATGACCTTCTAGACACCTTTTTTCAAATCCAGTAATTTCCATACTCTGCTCTTCACATACCCACAAATATGACTAAGTGGTCTATTCTGAGCACTCCTATATTAACCAGGGCAAAGATGTGTATTAAGAAAAAGCAGTCATAATATCAAATATCTGTCTAAAAATTTTACTGAATATTTTGGACAGAAAGGAATCATTTGCCTGCAACCAATGTTTTTGCATTTTTTGAATTGTTAGCTATATTCATAGGCCCCAGAAGTATTCTGACACATGCCAGGGGTAATGATCTAGGAAACAGAAAAGTGTGATACTGATTAGGCAAATGAAGAAAGATATCTCTATTCTGCATGAGTCACTACCAAAAGGTTTGATAATGTACTCAAAGCATTATTCAGTGACAGACATTTTCCAATGGACATTCAGAAGGATAAAAATAGAGGAACAGAGCTCATAATTTTATAATAGTGGTAAGTTTCCTACTGAAGCAATAATAATGAAAATAAATCTTCCATCTTGTAACCTCACTGAATGGATAATCCCTTCATTGAAGGAAGATATAAATGGGAAATTATATTTATACTGAAGAAGCTGTGAGTTTCAAAGATTAAAATGAAAACTGACTTTCCACTTTGGTAATAACCTCATTGGGGTCAACATCTTTCACCACCCCTGCTGTCTGTAGTTCAGTTGCTACCTAGTTACCTGCAGCTAACTAGCCGCAAAATATGGTAAAAAAATCTCATGCAGATAATTGAACGGAAGAGTACAGGTGTTATTGTATACTGAGGCTGATTTCCACAATTGTAGACAGTACTCTGGAAAACTTTTTCTTGCTAGTTTCTAGGAGGTTGAATGAAGGAGCACAAAAGAAAAAGATAGGATAGGATAGGATAGGATAGGATAGGATAGGATAGGACAGGACAGGACAGGACAGGAAGCATAACTTGTAGAGAGGATAATTCCTGTAAAATAGGAAAAATAATTCTTCAAACATAAGTGGAAGAAAATCTAAATGATCAATGAATCAAGTTTGGGATAATGTAATTATAATCAATACAAGCTTCTAAAAGTATTAAAACATGGCAAAGCAATGTCGCTAACAGTAAGTTATATCTTTATTAATTACATGAACTTATCTTTGAAACCCATTAGAAATATTAATTTTACTTCAAGTATACCATTTTCTGTTATCAACTCACCTCATGTAAGAGAGAATAATTCTGCAGCAAGTACATTCATGTTATTGCCACATGTAGATTTTGTCTTCCAGCTTCAAATGAACATTATCTAACCAACTCTGTGGGGAAAATGTTTCTTTTGAAAGTCATGGCTCTGCGAGCACTGTCATTGGCAGTGTTGTTGCATTGCAAAGTACTGAAATAAAATTATATTGCTTTTTCAGAAATAGTTATTTAGGATGTATTTCAGGAGAGGTGTTTTATTATGGCAGGATGACAGCTTAAAAGAAAGGTAGGGGTGCAGAATCTAGGCATTCCCACAACTCATTATCCTGCAAATACATGGATTACCACAGTGCGAAAGAAGCAACTGTATTCAAGAACAGTCAACAAAATCTCTGTGTGAATAGTTACTGTGAGAGGCTTGAAATGAGGAAAGTTGAAAGCGACTTTTGTGCTGCTCAAAGACTCATTCAGGCATGTAGGGGATGAAGCTTCATCTCTCCACTTTAATAAACTGGTTCATTTTTAATTAAGCAATAAGGTAAGATAGGGCATAAACTGTACTGCATTAATTCATAGTTAGTGTGCTGTTGCTAGTCATGAGGCTGAAGGATAAGTCACCATCAATGCAACGAGGCATGAATTACCACCACTGAGTGTTCACTTTGGAGTGCCTTATGGACACTGTAAAAATGTTATTATTTTGAGAATATTTATATTCTTAATTAAAGGTGTGCACAAATACAGTTTTGTTTTAAACCATGTCCAGTTTATTCTATTTTTAAAAGTCTATCTATTTATTTAGCAAGGGAGGAATACACCTCTCCCTGCACAAAGCCCATTTACAATGAAATAAGTGGCAATAGGGGGAGGGAATAATAACTGTTTTCTGTTCTGCTATTCCAACAACTTCAGTGCCTTTCTGAAGGGTTTGCATGCAGAATTATCACAAATGTGAAATAAAAAATTTAGTGATTAAAAAAGAGTTTAGATAAATCTTGGAAGCTGAAAATTCCTAGTTCTGAGCAGGGGATGAAATTCTTCTTCCTGTTTTATTGCTGTAGATACTGAGCAAATCCCTTGCAGTGCAGCACAACAAGTACCTTTACTTCAAGGAGCTACTCTGTATCCACATAACAGAACATTCAGTCCTAGTGACTCTTAACTAGAATGTAATGAATTTTGTAGAGCATTTACCTGCTCTTTGTCACTTCACCTATTGGAGGTTTCATGTGTGCCACATAGTGGAACCACAATCAAGTTCCTACAAGGCGTGCCACACACAAGGTCCCACCATCCCCACTCTGAGTTAGATCTCAGCCAGCTTTGGTCCAACAGTACTGTTGTGCCATCACCATGGGAGAAAAATGAAAATCAACATTTTGTCCTTAATATGCTTTCAATAAAATGCTTATATTTTATTTTAAAATAAAGATATGTTTTACTAAACACAGACATTTAATGTAGATTAGTGGTGCAGATGGACAGACAAAAACATACTAACAAGACAAACAAAAACATTAAATAAAACTTTAAATATCTTCATCCATTCTTACAAGTTCTGTACTTGTTATAGTTCCTTCAGTACTGTTCTTCCTTTCCTTTTGTCATTTTATCAGGTTAGCACACAATGAAAGAATTTCTGGATTATTCTTCATTTTGGAGAGGACATATTAGCACTGAGACAGGTCCTAATAGTATAAACTGGCAATAATTTCTATGTATATTGTCATCAAAAGTCAATTTCTGTGATAATATGAGACCAAATATATGGAATATCCTGCATTTGGAGCACATTGAATAATTAGATTTCTTTATGCTGGTGAAAACTCATTAACACCACAATAGGCTATGACACAATGCAGCCACCCCATCTTGTAACAAAGTAATTATTGTATCTTTTCCAAACACTATTTCAGAATTTTCTTTTCTATATGGCATATGAGAGAAAGTCATTGGCAGTGTTGAGTTGCTATGTCTGCCAAAAGTTCTCTTTGATAAGCACTAATTCAAGGAACAAATAAGTTTTTATGTAAGATTAGCAGATTGAATGACCATGTGAAAGAGGTACATTTTATTATTAATTAATAATTCATGTCTGTGAATATATTGTTGCTATTATTTTTGTATAAGGTGCTATTTTTGAGATACTTAAGAAAGATAGGTATAGTTTTTATTAATACTGCCAAAGTGTAGAAAACAGTATAGAAGTGCAGCAATGTCTACTGGCAGTTTCCTGTGGCCTGAAAACTGCACATTGTGTCATGCGCTCTCAGGGGTTAAGTAATCCATCTTATCTTCACAGAAGACAGTAGCAACTAGAAGTAGGAACTTCATTAAGGTAAGAGCACTTATGTGCGCTCTCGTGATCACCGGGGCTGGAACTGAGCTCTCGTTCATAGTGTGAGTTTAATCTGTTGACCCAGCTTTAAATAAACATTGGATTTTAACTAAGCCACAAATACACTGGACTTTTAAATGATTAAACGTCCTTTCAGGGAAGAGGAAGGACGTTGACGATTTCATTCTGTCTTCTGAGAAACTTTAAAAAGAGCCAATAAAATTTCTGCATAGCTCAGAAATCATCTAAAGCTAGACTTCACGTAGTCCTTAATAACCTAGTCATCATCAATTTCTCTCCATCTTAAGCGGAACTTAAAAAAAAACCCCAAAAGTCACTGTTTCTCTATTTAAACAAGTTCACAGTAGCAACAAGGAATGACACATCAACAATAGGTCTATTTTCTATTTTATTGAGAAACAGTTGCATTTAGAGGTAAACAAGACCAATTTATCCCCTAATATTTTATGAATATGCATGCAGTACAGTGAAAGGCAACAGTACATCTCATTTGTCTGATTCTCACATGGTCAACACACTGATGCTGATAATTTTTCCTAGTCATAAGAAGAATACACCACAGTTACCTTTCTAGGTCAACCTTAAAATTACTACTTGAATCCCTGATTTTCACATTTCTGAAAGTAGAATGGTATAAGCAGGTAGACCCACATTCTACTTGTACAAGAAGCAATAAGTCTGGCTAATAATGGAGTCTGGACATGGAGTAACTGGAAAATTATTTTCCCCAGTGGTGGACAATGTTAGAAGAGACAACTGAAAGATGGTATGTAGCAACACTGGCAGACAGTAAGGATCATGTCTCACATGTTCAGGTTTACAAGAAATACATTTTATTACTAATTATATTGATAGGAAATTTTGTCTTGGTTTAACAATTTCAAATGAAGTGGTTTATTTTAAAAGGTAATATTTTGGCTTGAGCTGCAATCTAAATGTAATTTGTAAAGAAGGCATATGAGCAAACACACAAGCAATACTCAGCTAAATATGTTGAACATAACATCGTTTTCATCCTGGTTAGTTGAGATATTTTAGACTAAAAACGTAAGGATTAAAGAAAAAATCTAAAGAAATAAGTTGCAATATATATGTTTGAAGAAGAGCTTAATAATCTCTAGTTCATTCCACCCTTCTAGTTCATATCTCATTCTAAGATTTTTTACCAAATTCTTTTGCCAGTGTCACTAACATAAAGCCAGAACAGTTTCCATGAAAGTATTTTTGTGCCATTATCACACATATCTAAGATAGCTTCATCACCTTTACCTCTGTACTTCTAACTTTGTGAATTTTTAATAAGCTTGACTCATGGTCAGGTGATTTGTCTATAGCCATAACAAGGTTTGACTTGGTTTCTTTGTTTGAGAAGCATAACAATATGGAGAAAAACAAGCATTGATAACCAGCCTTGTAATAACTGTGGCCCAAATGGAAATTTGAAAATCAGACTTTATTATCTGTTGTGATTTTATGCTTGACATAGGATAAAATGTTTATGAAAGAATATTAGATTAATCATACCTTGTGATAGCAAGAAGAGAAAAGTAGGGGGGAAGGAGATAAGACCGGAAACAAAATAAACCCTGCAGATTTCTGAAGCAGTCACATGAATTTTAATAAAGTTGCGGAGTCTAATGTGGCAGAGATGCTTCACAGACTCTTCACAGACGAATTAGCCAATGCATGCAGCAAGGTACAGTTCTGTAAGGCTGCAGAATAGCCACATTAATGTCCCAACATCTTTAAAATAAAAATTCTGCAAAATTATTCACTTTCCATGCATATTGAATATTAATGATATTTGATACTGCAGTTTATTAACCTAGCGGTCAGAAATGAAATACTTTGGGAACAAATGCATGACAGAAGGGAAAAATCTTTCTGACGGCTATTGGGCTCCATTTGACAGTTAATAAAAACCATCAAGTCCATATTATGTTAGATTAACCAAGATCTGGATTCCACTTGACAAGTCATTATTATTAAAGGCAAGTGGAGGGTATTTTCAAATACACCCCGGAGTGATGCATGTTAAAATATGTATGGCAAACTCTGGAATGTCAAGGACATTTTGTGCAGTGTGTAATGGAAAACTGCATGTAATGTGCAGTTTGGGAACTATTTTATGCACCTCTGAAGACCACAAACCATCACAATGAATGTTTTATTGAAAGCTGTCATACTCAGTGCTGGGACCAACTGTATAGCAGATATTTATGAACAGCCATCAGTTTGGCAGCTCAGTGCTTCTGCTAAAGAAGGAAAAGAGCAGAATGTGACTAAATGGCCCATCTCTGGTTTTCTGCTTTCTGTTCATTTCATCACCTATGTTACTCTAACATATTAATTCAGGACTGTGACTTTTACCTTAATATTCTTGTTTTTAAACACACCAAAAGCTAGTTTTCTAGCTAGCTTTCTAACTGGCTTTCTAACTAGCTTTCTTTTTTCCCACTTCTAGGAGGTGTTATTTTTATTTTGCCATTCCTTTCCACTACTGTTTAAAGTCAGGATAGAATTTAGGGGGATATTTCTTGGTGAATGTAAAATTAAAGAGCAAAGACTATGCTGCAGTAGTCTAGGAACTGTGATACTATACAGATACTGGTTCAGTGTCAGTCACTGTCTTTAACAGAGAGTCTCCTTCATATTCATTGGAACAGTTCTCTTTTATCAAAGGAAGAGTATTACGTCAAATGTAATTGTTGTTACTATACTGAAAACAAGTTTGCAACACATGATCTATGATGTGCCCACGGGCTCTGACTCTCTCTCCTCTCAATACAAAAGTAATGTAATTCCTCAGTAACTGGTAAAATAGAATTGAAAAAAAAATCCTACAACACAAGAATATCTGATGCCAATTTTTATAGTTTTCAATTTCTTTTTTAATTCCATTTTTTTTAAAACTTCATCAGTCTCCCAGTCACTATGATCTACCAATGTTTATCAGGAGAGGATGTTCATTTTTGAAAGGATGTCATCAGTGTAGACTTAGACTAGGACATGAGGCAATTTAAAAAGTGATGAGCAGAAGAAAGACCACGGGTAAAAAATGATTGTGAATTAATGTGCATTCGGTGGCTTCTAGCATTTTTGCCTGCTAGAAGGAATAAAGATGGTAAGGCAGAGAACAGAAAAGTGCTTCCGCTGCGTGAAAAATGTAAGGTAGTAATGATTTTTCAATATGTCCACAGCTAATTCTTGCTTTTATACCACCTTTTATACTGTCTAGAGATGGACCATGAATTGGAGATTAATATTATTCTTTTCTGTATATGGTAGTGTCGTCATACCTATATTTAGATTATTTCCTGTAATTTGCCACAATTTCTGTAAAGCTGTAATACAAAGGTTATTGATCTGTTATCTTCATGAAAAAAAAATTACTTTACCTTTGTAATAGGAGAGGAATTTTAAAAAATCCTTTTTTTTGGTACTCACTATTGTGATGACAAAGGAATTACCTTACTACACTTACTCTGTTCAGTTTTGTATTTACAGAAACCCTATCTGTGATACAACTTATACTGACAGTAAAATGTGCCACACTGAATGGAATTTCTTACTGTAACTCAATTTATTAATTGAAATTTAATTTGGTTTATAAAACACAGTGGTACTCATTCATCAATGAATAGGAAAAGATGTAACTATTGAAATGAATGTGCTTGTGCCAATTCAACACCACCTGAAAATAGAAAGTGATATCATACTTCATACAGAGTTCTCATAAAATTGGTGGGAAATGCTGGAGAATAGAGTATAGATTCTCCTGTTGAGCAGGCCTTATAGGTCTAAATTTCTCATTGTATGAATAAAGCCAGTAGAGCTGCTTTGCCCTGACAGCTCTTAAACACAACCATTATCAGCCAGTCCTAATAACTTTTACTGAGACCTGACTTTGCTATTGCCTAGGTCTAGAAAAGAACTGAAAGATATATTAGGAATGGTGGACGCTCAATCCTTCCTTTCTAACTTGATTTCCAATTTTTTACTAATCAGAATTGTCTGAAATCATGTGTAACATTGTAATTTATTAATATTCCTTGGTAAAAAATGTTAACATTGAGATTGAGATATCACCAGTAGTTAAAAAAGTGTTTGAAGAACACTTTAATTAATAATTACCATGAAGATAATGTTTATCAATCCAGAAAACTAATTTTCAAGGTTAAGACTGTTGGAACAAGCACAAAGAGACAAACGATTTAGTCTAACTCCTTATCTTCCATAATGGCTCATAATAAGAATTTTAGAGAAAAAAATATGAAGCTGAGAGAAACTCTAGAGACGTCACTCTTCTAACTTTCCTCAACTGATCACTTAGGAACTTTGTCAGTAATAGGTTTTGTCTGGACAATTATATTTAATGTCAAGGGATCTATTCCCCATGAAGTTATTTAATCCCTTTTATTTTTTTTTTTGTATTTCACTATGTCCTTCAGCAGACAGATCTATAATTTAATTATAAACTGTATGTAAAAAAAAAAAAATCCTTTTCTTTGTTTTAAAACCATTGATAAAATTCTCTCTTTCATCCTAGCTTCTCTGGTTATGAGAAAGAGGAAGTAAGCATTCCTTATCCACCTTTTCCTGACAGGCATGGTTTTACACACCTTTCAAAAATTCTCCTAGGTCAGTGTTTTCCAGGCTAAAGAAAACTTCCATTGTGGAAGCTATCCTATACTTCTAATCATCTGTCTTGCCCTGCTCTGTTCCCTGCTTGTTCTACTGCATTGTCTTTAATAGGAAGTGACCAACATTATGTATGGCTTTCAAGTGTGAGCACAGTATAAATTTATAAGTGATAGAGTGGCAATTTGGTTTTGAGTGCCTTCATAACAATTACTAACATTCTTTATGATTGTTGTTGTTTAGCTCTCAGCAATACTTTTTTCACGGACCTATAGAGAATAACTCCAAAACATATTTACTGGGCCTAAATTGTTGATTTAGGCCTATCTTACCAGTCTGTGTATATAGCCAAAATTTGTTTTGGTTTTTCATCTGAGTTTCTTTCCATTTGCTGATGTTGATCTTCAGGTGTCATTTTATTGACCACTATCATGAGATAGTCTTTAATAACATTTTTATTTTTGCATTTTTTAAAAAAGTTGTTAAAAATAGTGTTATTCCAAATAACTTTTTGTCATTAGAAAATATTTAAATGTCAGCATTTACAACTTATTCTGGATCATTTAGGAGTTTATTAAATAGCTCAGGTTTCACTACAGATCTTTTTGATATTCCGGTGGTAATATATTTTACACATAAACACTGACTATTTGTATACCCTGTCCTTTTGTTCTGGTTGTTGTTTCTTTTATGTGCACAGTTATTAATTCATAAGGATCTTTCTTGTTAATCGATGGTGTTATAATTTCTTGAAGACTTTTCAGCAAGGGACTTTAAAAGTTTCTGAAAAGTCATATTTTTTATGGCTATTTCTGAGTTGTTAGATTTTGAATAACTCCAGTCTTTCTCATCTGCATATTAGATAGTTATTAAAGATATATTTTTGTGAGATTGATACCAAGACATCAAGGTGCCCTCTACACATTCAAGACATTTTGATTTAACATGAACTAATAAGTTCCTGATGAATCATATTTTCAAAGGACTTGTATATTTTTTTTTTCAAACTATGGTAATTTCTAGGTGCATAATTAGAAAATGCTAGAAAAAGAAATGAGTGAAATACACTCTTTTCAGTTAGATATTAGCTCTGTTCTGTCAGGTCCTCTGCCTTATTCTTTGAGAGTGAGTGCTTTTTGTCATGACATTGCTCAAAGACCATGTAAAGTCCCAATAAATTAATCACTTATTTACAAAAAATGAGAACAAAAATTCATTAAGTACACCAAGGGCTGAAAAATTTCTGTTTTAACCCCTGTTCAATGTTAAACAAACATACCAGTTTCTGTATTCCTTTTCTTTGAACTTTGAGTCCCTGACATCTTTCTTGTTCTCATCTAATATGTTACACTTTAAGTCACACGGTTGTCATAGTTATAAGGGGTTCTGTACCCAAGAGCCCTATACTTAAAAAAAAGATTATAAAAACTGGACAGGACACTCAAGCTAAGTCTTCAAGTTTGATGAATAATATAAATCAAAGATAGCAGTGTCTCATGACTGTCATCATCAATTACCAGTACAGTGTGAAAAGCTAGTATCCTATTCAAATAACACACAAGAATGATATCTTGTTACTATACCAGGATTATGGAAAATATAATGATCTGTGTATTGTATGAAGTGTCTTGTAATTTAAGGTATTCTTTTGTAAATATTGTGCAGATTCTTTGTCTTATCAAATAGGTAAGCTACCTCTGGTATATATATTTGTATACAAATTTTCTAGACATTTACTTTATAAGCAGAATAAATTAACAGATATTCTGGAAATTTTTACTGCTGGAAAATTTTGTAATTTTCCTATAAATTATACACTTATTGAATTTCCTTCTTTAAGTGTTTCCTGCTAATACTTCAGAATAACACTTCAGATCTAACAAACCATACCTAGTTATTTTTCAGTTACAGTGCTTTTGTTGTTGTTGTTGTAATTGGCCTCAATATCTCTTAACCAGTGTCAGATTCACGTATCCTTTATTTTAACATAACATAGCATTTTCAATATACAGTATTACTCAATCAGCTTTATTGCTCTTAGAATGTATTTCATATATGTACTACTCTCTATTTCCAATTTTTTTATCATGTATAAAGGACACCTTTTTTAACAACTAATACATCATCCAAAACCAGAAAATAAGTGTCTAGTTACATATTTGTATATAAATAGACACGTGGACAAGTAGATTATATACCTAGATTTAAATGTGATTTAATATTACGTTAATGTCACAACAGTTTTACTTAATAAACATAAATAGTGCCTAATCTATTTCCATTTATATCCAGATCTCTTTTGAGAGAGATAGTAGTGCCATTTCACATAACATCTCTTTTTATTTATATTTATTTATTTTTAGAATTAGAAACTCCGTTTCACTGCGGAACACGTGTTTTGTGCATGCTATTTTTCTTGGAAGTCACTAAGCACCCTCATTCTTCACATGTTATTTGAATTCAGTATTTTCTCATGGCATTTCAAAATATTAATTCTGTCGTTTGTATCTCAGTCACAGTATGCAAAAATATCAAATGGTAGTGTCCATGGGGAACTAGGTATAGACACAGGCAAATATTTTACCTCTCTACTCTGTGTCTGAACCACCCACAAGGCATCAAAACTTGCCATGATGTCCTGAGGCTTTTAACTGGGAAACAGAAATGTCAGCTTTCTCTAAGTCCAGAATTCAGAAAATACTTACCTTTGTTCTGTGAAATCTTATGTCTAACAATTTGCAGTTGTGGCGGGTTAACCCTAGCTGGAGGCCAGGTGCCCACCAAAGCTGTTCTATCACTCCCCCTTCTCAGCTGGACAGGGGAGAAAAAATACAAAAAAAGGCTCCTGGCTCAGGATAAGGACAGGGAGAAATCATTCAGCAATTCCCACTTGGCGCAAACCAGACTCGAATTAGGGAAATTAATTTAATTTCTTGCCAATCAAATTAGAGTAGGGTAATGAGAAATAAACCCAAATCTTAAAAACACCCTCCTCCCTCCCCTCCCTCCTTCCCAGATTTCCCTACCTCCTCTCCCCGAGAGGCATAAGGGGACAGGGAATGGGGGTTGGGGACAGTTGGGGTCTTCCCCTGCTCCAGCATGGGGTCCCTCCCATGGGAGAGAGTCTCCACGAATTTCTCCAGCATGAGTCCCTCTTATGGGCTACAGTTCATCATTAACTACTCCAGAATGGGTCCCTTCCACAGGGTGCAGTCCTTCAGGAGCAGACTGCTCCAGCATGGGTTCCCCACAGGTTCACCAGCCTGGCCAGCAAACCTGCTCCAACCTGGGCTCCTCTCTCCACGGGGCCACAGGGAGGCCTGCTCCAGCATGGGCTTCCCATAGGGTCACAGCCTCCTTCAGGCATCCGCCTGCTCTGGCATAGGTTCCTGCCTGGACTGCAGGTGAAGAACTGCTCCACTGTGGACCTACATGAGCTGCATGGGAACAGCCTGACTCACCATGGGCTTCACTGTGGGGTGCAGGGGAATCTCCGCTTCACCACCTGAAGCACCTCCTCCCTCTCCTTTACCAGCCTTGGTGTCTGCGGAGCTGTTCATCTCACTTCTCAGTCCTCTCTCTGGCTTCAATTGCACATTTTTTTGCCCCTCTTCTTAAATACATTACCCCAGAGGTGCTAGCACCGTAGCTGATGGGCTCAGCTTTGGCCAGTGGTGGGTCCGTCTTGGAGCTGTCTGGAATCGGCTCTGTTGGAAATGGGGGAAATTCTGGCAACTTCTCACACAACTCATCCCTGTAACCCCTTGCTACCAAAACTTTGCCATGCAAACCCAACACAGCAGTGTTTGCATGTGGCAGCATCCTTTTTTTTTCATATTTCATTTTCTGTAATATTCAGATTTATTGTGATAAAAGACCTTATCTATCAACACAGGTTAGACTCTGTTATCAGACAAAAAGAAATTATATCAAACTAACAAGTGTAACACTAAGAATATAGTATAACAAGTCCCTTGTCCGTCCTTTAAACTATACTTCCTGTCTCTCAGATTTTCCATAGTCTTGGATTTGACTGACCTGCGACAGTTGTGTGCACTTCCACTAAACACCTCATTTCTACAAGTTATTCATTCAGTAATGACCTTTGTGATAAAACCCCTAGGATGAGAAATGCAGCACATAGTGAAATTGCAGAGCTGTTTTTTGTAACACTTCAGTTATCTCATTCAGAGGTATTTAAGGAGCATTATGACGCTTAAATGGTCCAGCATGATTAAAAACTACACAAAATATAGCAATATTATAAAAAAATGAAAGAAAGAATTTTCTTTGAGGGTGATAAAATAATATTTTATTTCCATTAAGTTTAAATGCACATGTAAAAGTCTTGAACTTTATAGTCATTGTAAATAAGAATCAATAGAAATATAAAGGAATAGAAATATAAAGAAGTGTCAGTATAAAGATGACTATGAAAACTTTTAAGGTTGAGTTCTCAGGACTTTTTTTCATTCCATGGTTAAAAGAATGGCAATCACATGGTAAAAATAAACTGATTAATTTAGCATAGTCAGTATTCTCAAGATGTTGAATAATAGCCTACTCTAAGCTTCATTAAAATTCTTTTAATGAAGGAAAGCAGTTCCTTCTATGATTTAAAGGACTTCATTAAAACACTTTATGTGTTTTTTAATTTTCTTTTTTTAAAATTCCTACAAGAAATAATTTTTATAAAAGCATTTATATGTCAATATTCTATCTTCTGAGAGTGAATCTTGTTAATCAGTAACCTGTCCAGAAAAATCAGGGAGAGTAACATGAGACCAGAACAGAATGTAAAAGTATGAAAATATTTCTGGATCAGTATGAGACTAGACACCAGATGAAACGTGTGAAGATCCTTGCGTTTAAACGTAGTAATACTGATGACATTTAATCTGTGCCCTTTACATGGCTTGAGCATTCCTCATATGCACTCTTTCAAGTAGGACTACATGCCCAGAATAAATACAAATCCTACCAATGGCTCTCTATACTGCACACTAAAATAACCCTGATAAAGAATGATAATACAGTGTAAATGCAGAGTTTTTGTAAGATTCAAGCTATATGTTAATGTTTATATAAATATTTATTTTATAGACACAGCAAGGTTTGTTTTTTTTCTAGTGTCGTAAAAACAGGGAGACAAACAGTGTGACAAAAGAATTAAGGTCTTTCAAATTCAGCTGAAAATGGCTGAAATTTTGAGGAATTACGATTCAGACAGGCAGTTTCTTTTCATCTTGAAACTGATTTACAATTTTCTGTACATATAGGAACATACTAATTTAAATGTTTACATTTTAAATTGATTTATCACATAATAAGCAAAACCAAAACACAGAGGTGAACAATAGCCAATTTTCAGGGATTGCTTCCACACGTTCCAGGTAAGAGAAGAGCTTTGTCTAGAGTTTGGCACATATCTGCTCAGAGATTTTACACGTTCAATTTTGGTTTTTTGTAGGTGACTTAAAATCAGTCTCCTCAACATTGTCTATATAAAATGGGAAAAATTTTGGAAATTGCTTCATACAAAGATGCAGCAATGATCCTTGATTTGACCTCAGTGTGGGATGAGGAGATGCAAGCATGCTGAATTCAAAGTTACCTACTGTTTGCAGTTAAATTACAGAATTAGCTTTGGTTTGATAGTCAGAAGATAATTAGCCAGGGATAATAGACTCACGGTGATTTTGTTTACTTTTTAGATTTTTGTTTTTTCCAGTTAAATAATTTCTAGATAAATTCTACCTATAAGTGATATTTAAGGATCAGCAGTCTAGTTTGATCTGTAGCTCTGGTAGAGTAAGAGAAAAGGCCGAGGACTTCCAAGAGAACATTCAGTGCTTCCAGCTTCTTGCCCATGCCTTTAGTTTTTTTGCCCTGGCACCAGGATTGCTGTAGACTGTCATTACTCACTTGTCAATGCAAGTCATTCTTCTGGTTTTGACTTGACACAAGATGTCAGGAATGAAGACATGTGACAGATAAGGCTTTCTCTATTTTGCATGCTTCGTTATACTGTTCCACCATAAACTCTATTACCTTTTTTTGCCAGAAATTTTCAGCACCTGAAAATTTCTTGCTGTGTAAATTCTGCCACTGTTTAGTCTCTGAGGATGGATGCTTGGTTGCTTTTGCCAGTGCAGTGAGCACTCACTGGGAGAAGATATGCTGTGTGGTGAATAAGACAGGAATTACTTAGAGCTAAGGAATCTGACAG
>NW_009260770.1:26329-132387 GCF_000687185.1 Egretta garzetta
TGCTGAGCAGAAAAAGTACTAGCACTTGTCTTGCGATCGGACATTATAATAAGCTACATGTATAATGCCTTCCTGTTACCTGTGTTAATGCTATTCAATGTAGCATTTCTAGAAATATGAAGGCACAGAATGCTAATTTAACAACCAAATATTCAGAAAATATGTTAGTTAAACAGGTATAACAGGACATAAAACTCCAAGGTTTCCATGAGAGTGAAGGAACCCATCCCATTTCAGAAAATCTTCTAGGCATGGTGCTAAAAGGAAGCATGCTGACTGCTCTAAGAAAATACATGTTTGTCACTGTTAATAATATAATAAGGCATAAAAGGAGATTTTATTTTTTATTCATATTCATTTTTCGTAATATTTACATGAAGAAGGAGGAAGAGAGCAGGGAAAGACAGATAATATTGTGTCAACAACCAAAATGTCTCAAACAGCTCTGAGAAAAAGACAAGTTTACAGCTGAGATTTATTGCAGCACATTCCCTCATTCAGCAGACCGTACAAGGCTGTAAATATGGAAACAAATAACACAGCAAGCGAAGAAAAGCTGATAGAAGTTTTTGACTTGATGAATAAACTAAACACTTGGTCTGATTTTTGGTTAAAAAAAAAAAAAAAGAATGTTAATGCCAGCTTTCTGGTTTCTGAAATCTGTGACCTATGATAGCAGTTTCTAAGTGATGTCACAGACTAGAAGCAAAAATGGAATTCAGCTGAACTGCATAGCATCCAAATCTAATCCAGCAGACAACTGCATGATATCAGGGATACCTAGGCACAGTACAGCAGCCAATTCCAACAGTTTCTGGCAAGCATTCCTTAATGATGCACTTTTCTGTAGCTTCCTTCTTCACAAGAAATAATCGTAACAATAGCAGTATAGCTATAACAATAGCAATATTGCTTCATTTAATCCAGTAAACATCTTGCTATCAGTGTTTCAGCATGTCTGCTACTGCTACATAAACCTACCATGCTGCACAGAAATATTGCAGCACTGACATCTGATGGCCGCTAGACCATTCACTCTGACTGTGCCATGCCCTGGAGCTTTACCTGACTCTGCTGTGGTGGTTTCCAAGTGATGCAGCCTGACAGGAGTGTGAGAAGACATCTGTTGCTGGAGGATTGCATAACATTTCAAAGAGGGGCACAAGCCGGTACTCGTGTACCCTCAGGTCTGTACCGTGGACAGACCTCTGACACTGGCAGGGAACTGTAGGGCCTACAGGGGAAGAAACTTTGGAACAACCCATCAGAAGAAGTAGCCGGAGGTCATCACCATGGTCTCCCATGTCTGCAAAGCAGAAAGACCTAAATTCCTAAGTGCCACTGTCTTGGCCTATAATTTTAGCATATGCCATAGGTTTTAACAAAGTGCATGCTGTACTATTCATTAAAGACTTTCTAAATGTGTCTTCCTTTATTTTTAGATCTTTTCAATTCTTGAATGATCTTCATGACAATTTTTAGTTTGAGTGGAGTGGTCCAAATGATAAATGGGTGGCCAGGAACAGAAAGGTAGGAATCCCCTAAGCTCTTCTCATTTCAAGGAGAAAATAATTCTTTATTCATTGCCTGTATGTGACCTGATCACAACCTGAAAAATGAGTTAGGTGGTACAGCATTAATGTCCGAAATCGAGTATCGAACTATACTCATTTGCATTTGGACAAATTCAGGAATGCAGCAAAGCCATTAGAACTTATTAATATCTGTAAGAAACTGAAAAAAATCATTACTGAGTTGCCCACCATGGCAATACTGGGACAGTTAGAGGGCAATCAGTAAACTTTTAATATAGAATTTGTTAATCAATAAATAAAATATTATTAATATTTTCCATACCCACAGGTGGATTAGAAATAATTTTTAACTGCTTGAAAAGACTTAAATAAACCCAATATGAAGATGTTGAATTTTTAAAGCAAGGTAAGACTTTTGGGAGTGAATGCTTTATTAGATAAAAAAACTGTCGCTAAAGAAAAAAAGATTAAAAAACAGTTACCCCCTTCTCGATAAATCTCTAGGTTTCCATTCTGAGTCAACAGTAATTTAAGACAGTTAAAAATATTTTTTTCTGAGTGTGACTCAGGCAGGGTACATTTGTTTGTGTATTTTTCCTTTTTCTTTTTAATCTTTATTTTTCTTTTTTCTTTTCTCTTTTCTCTTACTTTCTTTTTTCCTTTTTCTTTCTTCTCTTGTCTTTCTTCTTTCTTTTTACTCTTTTCTTTTCTTTTTTTTTTTTTCTTTTCTTTTTTTTTTTCTTTTTACTCAGTGGGTAGGTAGTGGGAAGTGATGGTATTAAAACCAATGTGATATTTTAGTGTACCTTATGTCCCATTGAATGTGACATTAGAATGTAGTTTTATTTTGGTAGCAGGAAAGATGACCTTCCCTGATTTCATGGAATTTACAATGGAATTACATGGAATTTACAAATAAAAACCCCTCTGATGTACCACAAAAAAATCTCAAACTGTCTTTTGCAAGGTGGACCATGTCTCATAAGTGTATATGAAAATCATGAATGTAATAGAAGCATAGAAAGAATGGATATACATAAATGTATTATTTGTAAGTTCTAAATGACTATAATATAGCACAAAGTTTTTACTACATTCATATAGATAAGTGTGTGGACATATACACATACATACTTACATATATATATATAATTAATTTAAATTTTCCTTTCTTCAAGGGGGACAACATTTCTAAACATAAGTCAATGGAGACGGAAATAACAGTCATATTTTGAAATTTTTGTTCTCACAATTCTTTTAACAACTATATCCTCTCTTTATAAAAACCAGAGTCTCCAAACCTACAGCTGTATTAATAATTTCCTTTAAACTTTCCCTATTTTCTTCTGTTGACTGTTTTTTGACTAGAAAAAAAAAAACCTCAAAGCTGTTTTTGAAATACAGATGGTTATGATATTAGTAAAATTTTTACTCTAAGCTTGTTTAATTCCTCCAAGTTCTGACTTTCCTTAAGGCGTGACAAAGGAAAAAGAAACTATTCATTTGAAAGTGTTATCTTAGAAGGATTTAAATCCTTAATTTATTTTGTGCTTGAGATTAGCACACTCTATAAAAACTCTATCATTCCTTCTACTATTGTCCCTTTGGCCTTCTGCATGTGGACACCGAAATTTTGTAACATACAAAGAATCATTTATCAGATTTAAGCACAGAGTATCTTCCAAACTTTATTATAAAAGAAATAAGGTCACTACTGTAAACTCTAAGACCTTATTTGATTTTTCAATAGCTCTATATTTAATTTTATTGGTGAAAATTTCTTGCCCATACTTTATGATTATTGTAAAGGATAAACGTCTGCCCTCTTGAGGTTGGGTTTTGGTTTTTTTTTTATTATCTATTGTGCCAATTTTCCTTTTTCTAGTATGGTCACCTGAGAACTAAAATCAAGAAACAAAGTGCCACATTTTAAAGTCTTTTTTCCCCATCAATCTGAATCCCTTTTTCCCTGCAGTCAAGGAGAACTGCAGATTATCTATTGGCACTTAAAACCTCCAAAAAGCTCCCAATACATTTATCCTCATATTCTCATTATTAGAGATGGCCCACCAGGGAATCCTCCCCTCCAACTGGCAAGTTCAGTGAGAAAAAATGTCAGTTTTATCATTTTTATTCTGAACTTTACTCATTTTATTTATGAATAGTTCCCACAGAAGTAATTTACAAATTGTATTGCCTATAGGACATGTATCCCACTGCTGGTTTTTAGGACTCACAAATGACTTAAAGGGATCTTATTTTTACTGCCTTTCCTAGAAATTTTCGTTTCAAACATTCTCAAAGTACAGGCAAAAATCTATTTAAACAGTTTGCCTCCTGCCAGCTCTACTTCAGCTCTGAGAGCTGAGCTGCAGATCCTCTTTATTTATTTGTGCTCACCAGTAATAAAATGTTAACAGTTTTGCACCACAATCTATTTGTTAAATTTAATTGTTGTGTTCATGTTTATGGATTTCAAAGTAGTGCTTAGGTTCCTATTGTTCATACAATGTACTTGTATACTTGTATCCATGTCTTTCATAGACAGATTTTATTCTACTTCTTAAACTTGACACTGTCAAGTAAATTAACAAACAGGAGGAAAGCAAAATACGGAAAGGTGAGGAAAAAGTTCCAGAAGCTTCTGTACCCACCACTAATTCCAGAGAAAGAAAATAGATGCACTGGCTTGGATGTTTAAGGGACTACAGATGACAGTACCTCTCAGCAGATAAGCAGAAACAGCCACAGGGTCCTAAGTGTCTCTGAAAAGTCTCTACCTTTCTCTGAAATTAAGCTTCAATTAATCATATTCAACTTCAAAGTTCAAATGTTACTGAGGTGGGGGAATGGGAGGGGTCAGGCAGCCTGTGTTGACTATGTTACTAGGTAGGTCTTATTTTCATCCAAAATCAGGTTTGTGAAACAATAAAAACATTCATTGATTCAGTGAAAATAATTAAGATAAGACAGTCTTCCCCAAAAGGTGAATGTGCTTGAACTGAAGGAAATAGCGGTACCCCATTGCACAAAGATAGCAAAGAGAAGATCTATTGATGTCTACTTGAGGAATATGACTTATTCTCAGTCTGCCACAAACATCTTTTATCACCTAGATATCTCTTATGAGTACAGTGGTCTTTAGAAAGAAAGTAAAATTCCTGCCATTCTTTTTCAAAATCTGTAGAAATGGGAGTCTTTGGAAAGATAGTGGTACTTCTGAAAATAGAGGAAATGGTTAGAGACAGTTTTTTCTTAACCAAGGAGATATAGCATGAAATCATAAGCTTTGTTTCCATATAGATATAAGGCTAGGTTTCCCTCCTGTTTCACTAAATCAGAGGTTTCCAATTCATTTGGGAGATAATTAAAACAAAAACAGCCAATGAAATGCATAAACAACAACCAAACACCCACCCCCCTTGATTTCCCTATCCTTTACCTCTGCCTATAATAACATTTTCTGTAATCAACCATGAGAATATGTGGCTAGCACTCTGTATTTATGTTTGATTAAAAAAAAAAAAAAAAAAAAAGAAGAAGAAAAAAAGATGTTGAAGCCTGGTAAACAATCACTTCATCTTTCTTTCCCTGTCTTCTTAGGACCTTGTTTTGTTTTCTAGACAAGGATATTTTTCTTCTATCTGAAATTAATCCCTCACCTTCCTTGTACAACTGCTAAGTCTATCTAGTCTCAGTTGCAGTAGATTACCTCCTGACAGCAGAATTTCATTGAGCTGGCTCTGAAAACTCCTACAGAGATATAACTGAAAACAGCAGTTTGACTAAAAGAGATCTCTTCTCAGGTTATCAGCTGGGGAAGGGAATACTTCATGACTTCAGAGCTCTACAGGGGCCACTGAATGCTCTATAAACCCCACAACATTCTCCTGCTCTGAAGAATTTATAGTTACAAAATCAGGATCAAATTCAACATCAATTTTAAACTCATGAATTTGTGTCTACACGTAAATTTCTGTGTGTGCACTAGGCATCTAAGCTCCTATTATAGTTGTTGCAGATCTATTTTCCAATGTTTCAAGCTTGTTTTGGGCAATGGAAATAAGAAATCCATTGGGGAGACCATATTGTAAGTACCCTTCAGAGGATATAAGTTCTTATGGCCCCTGGAAACATGTTGACCATTTTGCTAGAACTGTATTAATTTTATGCTTTTAGTTCTGGAGTTCATTGGTTCAATTCCTATTATGTCAGCCAAGAGACCCACTACCATATCTGTATTAAATAATATGCTTCACAAATTTGAGATGCAAGCTAAAATTCAGCAAGATTACTGATACAACCCTGCATAACCAAATTTAATCTAGTTCCTAACTAGGACTAAAATATATGTCCTTGTTTCGGCTGGGATAGAGTTAATTTTCTTCATAGTAGCTAGCATAGTGCTGTGTTTTGGATTTACTACTAGAAGTACTATGCTAGCTACTATGAAGAAAATTAACTCTATCCCAGCTGAAACCAGGACAATATATTAGGAAGGTTAAGGTCTGTAGTCACTAAGTTCACTGTATTTTCAGTTAAATGCAAATAAACATTAACATTTTGAGAGATTATTCAATCTCAGTCAACTTCAGTCTTGACATTGTGAGATTCAGCCAGCTTTAATCAAAGAAGTCTTTATGTTATACAAGAGGATATACCAGTATAAAAATTGCAGCACGGTATTTTTCAAGGAAGATGCAGAGGGTGAGATTTCCTCAAGCATTTCCAAACCCAAGTTTTCTTAATGGAGCTAAAATAGTCTATGATATATTCAGAAAAAGAATACCAAACATTTAGTAAGATTTATGAAATTAAAGAAGCCTGTACATACATTTAATAATTATACAATGTGTATTATTTGCACATATTTTTGCAGTTTTACCTATGAAATTTTTAGCAATGGATGTGTTTAATATTATTTTATAATCAGCAATTAAACAAAACAATCACTTCTTGATAACAGCCTACAGTATTTCATATTGAATTCTAATTACACAGTTAGAATATCACTACACTGTTTTATGAGATTGTAATTTTGTTCCAGAATGGATAAACTATAAGACCAAGGGGCAAATATATCCACATGATCAAGGCATAAAAATTATTTCCTCATAAAACAATGCAAAGGAATTGGTGTCTCTACTACACTGAGAGGCTGTCTCTTTTAAGAAAGTATATCCCTGACAATGCTGGGTCCTTTGTTTCTAGTTCCATAAGATGACCCACACATGAGCTTTGGTGCAAATGTTGGGCAGTTACCAGGACACTGTGTTCTCTGTTCCTGCTATCCGGAAAAGAGAATCTAAGATCCCGCACACTTGTTTGACTTTCTTCCCCACTGGTACCAATGAGTTTAATAACAGATATCTTTCCCTTCAAACCTAAACAAATAGCACTACAGTTCAGGTATCCACAAATCATGGATTTGGTTTCCTTTAGGCTAAATAGTAAACAGAACTAATGCTGTTCATCACCTAGACAATTATTTTAAAACATTAAGATCATTTGTATAATATATATTCTGCTGCTGCAATTTAAAACAAGCAAACAAACAAATAACAAGAAAAAGAAAAGAAAAGGTGGAGAACTGAAAAAAAAAAAAAGAAGGAAGAAATCTAGTCTTTTAATGTGTTGTTTGCACTCTGAAGATCTGTGGGATTCAGGACATACGTCTGTATTTCCTTGTTTAGTTGTTGCTGATGGCACCTGTTTATCTATAGCAGCATTCTTAGGAAATAAAACATCTTATTTTCAAATATTTTTATCCTCTCATTATATCTTAGAAAACACTGAAAGCTCAGTTTCTGCTTACATTCTGGCTTCTGTTCAACAAAAAGCATTACAAGATGCTGTGTATGTGCATCAAAGATCCAGGGGAAAAAATGCTTTGACTTCTGAGAGGCTGCTGGCTGTGATGATTTTGTATGTTTAGGTAGCTGAGATGTCCAAACAAGCAGAAATGTTTGTTAGAGGCAAGACTGTTTTCTAGCAGAGGTAGAATGTAGTAATGTAGAGTAAATGAATTTTTCAGGAAAATCTGTGAACAAAAGTTCTAATCACTAAAAACATTTTGACAACTCCACTCCCTCCCATTATAAATAAGAAAGAGTTGGAGCTGTGTTGTCAATCATAAGTTAACATTTTCTGAAGGTCATCTGCAGAAAATATTTTTTCATGACATTCCTAAACTTTTTGTTTTCTGTGTTTACAGAAGAAAATTATAGGCGATGTTGTTACTGCTTTCAACTAGCTGGAAACCTCAAACTTCACAAAACTACCAAAATACTTGAAGGTAGGACATGTAGGGTTCATATGGAGTTCACCTTGCTCTATGTATGTTGGTATTTTTTTCTCTAAAAATCTGCACAGTGTTTTGACCAAGCATTTGACCATATCTGCAGTTAGGTAACCTTCTTCGATAGGATTCCTATTTCTGCTATAAAGCATATGGGAATCATACCACTTCTGAACTGCTCTGCAGACTCTCCTACCCCTACTGCACCTTTCAAGGTCCACGGGGACTGAGTGAAAAGTCAATGAGTGTTTATAACTAAATTAAAAACAATGAAAGGCCCCCAGAGAATGGGTTCTGGTGTAATTACAGCAGTGAATAGTAACTCTTAATCAACGTGATTGAGCATAAAACAGATAAAACAAGGACTATTCATTCCATGCCAACTTTTCAGTGATTAGAACTGGATGGGCTATTAAAATGGTATTTCATTACTTTTATACATTACTGTCATGAATGAGAGGATGATTATTCTCAAAAAACTCCTGTATAATCTGTTTGTAACTAAGCAAAACAACACAACTTTCTTTTAGAATGTTGCCCAGAAATGCAAGTTTATTTCTGTATGTGTACAACACAGGAGGAGGTGACTGTAAACAGGGTTGATGGTCCTAGTTGGAACTAGCTTGAATATAACTCAAAATTCTCAGATGCTCAGAATAGCACTTGAGTATAACTCAAATGCCAAACACATACTTCCTAACATAGGGCAGGCAAGAAGGTAACTTACATGTAATTAGCAACCAAAAGTCTAGTGTTTCCACATAGTTTTACTTACATGAATAAAAGACTTGTATTTGTTAGTCTGTAATGTTACCCTCCCCTTCTAATGCCAAAGAAATTATTTCATTAATTTAGAATTTTCATATTTATTTATAAATGATTGTATTTATTCTGGAAATGTTTCCTGGAGGTGCAGGGTGGTTGTTTGCTTTGGGTTGTTTTAGTTTGGGGTTTTAATGCAGGGTTAGGTAAAGACCAGAGTGCTTGAAATCCAAAAAAAACCCGCCACATTTGGGACAATGCAGCAGAGGAAAGAGAAATAAGAATATTTTCACCTTCAGTGTTTCTTTTTTTTCTGGTGAAATCTGAAGAAATCATTCTTTTAGAATATATTTTACAGATAGAAGCTCAAAATCTTTAAAGCACTTGTATCCCATCAAGCTTTATTCTATTTATACATGATTAGAAAACTGAGCTGACAAATCATTGTTTCACAAATTGTCAATAGCAGCTTAATGCAACAATCAGCTGAGCACTGAGCAAAATTCCTTTTTAATTTGAAAAGTGTGTAAAGGAGGAGGGAGAAAAGGAATATAAAATTGTATTGGGTTTCTGTGGCAAGGTCTTGGCAGTGGGGGGGCTACAGGGCTGGCTTCTATGAGAAGCTGCTAAAAGTTTTCCCTGTGTCCGCCGCTGGCCAAGGCCAAGCCAATCAGTGACAGTGGAAGGAGGCAGGCTGTCCCCCTGCAGCCCATGGAGGCCCACAGTGGAGCAGATCTCCACCTGTAACCCATGGAGGACCCCACGCCGGAGCAGGTGGATGCCTGAAGGGAGGAGGCTGTGACCCCGTGGGAAGCCTGCACCATATCAGGTTCCTGGCAAGCCATTGCGGACCTGTTGGGGGAAGAGCCCATGCCGAAGCAGGTTTGCTGGCAGAACTTGTGGCCCCGCAGGGGACCCAACACTGGAGCAGTCTGCTCCTGAGGGACTGCACCCTGTGGAAATTATGGACCCATGCTGGAGCAGTTCATGAAGAACTGTAGCCTGTGGGAAGGACTCACTTTGGAGAAGTTCGTGGAGGACTGTCTCCCGTGAGAGGGACCCCACGTGTGAGCAGGGGAAGAGTCCTCTCCCTGGGATGAAGAAGCGGCAGAGACAATGTGTGATGAACTGACCTCAACCCCCATTCCCATCCCCCTGTGCCACTGGGGGGAGTAGATAGAGAAACTGGGAGTGAAGTTGAGCCCAGAAAGAAGGGAGGGGTGGGGGGAAGTTTTTTAAGATCTAGCAGTTTTTCTCCTGTCCTTCTCTGATTTTGATTGATAAGAAATTAATTTTTTTTTTCAAGTTGAGTCTGTTTTGCCCGTGATGGTAGCTGATAAAATGGTTTCTCCCTGTCCGTATCTTGACCCACGAGCCTTTTGATTTATTTTTCTCTCCTCTGTCTGGTTAGAGGTGAGTGATAGAGCGGCTTTGGTGGGCCCCTGGTGTCCAGCCAGGGTCAAACCACCACAAAAATGAAGGTATGACATATCTGGTATGAAGGCTTCCCTTAATGCTGTCAAATAGAAAACTATGATAATTGCCTCTAAACCTATTTAAGTACTTGTTTCATTGTCCACCTTTAACTACCAAACATCTATTTCTGTGTTACCTCATACACAGAGAAAGTAACCATAGCATATTGTGCTATGCTCTGGCTTTCCAATCTACAGAATACATTTAGTTTTGTTTTGTTTTATGCCCTTCCCTTTCCCTTTCCTTTTCCCCTTGCTTAATGTTAATGCGTTCGCAACGTCACTAAACCTGTTTATTACTCACCACTCAGAGTAGTAAAAGAAGTAGACGACAAAGCAAGGTAGCTTGGTCCCCAGCTATCAGATGTTCAAGCATCTTGTTTCTTTCCATAGCTGTAAATGGGACAACCTGTCTCAGGAATAAAAAGGTATAGTGATTTCCTAGTGTACGTGCCAGACAGTGAATTCAACATGCTTTTCAGAGCATCATCTAGTGACTTAGCCACTCTGAAATGCATGATTAAAAAAGATCGGATTATGAAACCACTTATGAGAAAAATCACATTTCTGAAAACGTTTAATTGAAGAGAGTTCCATGAGAAAGCAAGAAAACAAGAAAGCCCAAATTCAGTACGAGGGGAAAATGTTGCTCACAGCTTTTGCAGTCTAGGAACAGCTGTGGAAATCTCTTCTTTTAAGACATGTATTTAAAGTTATTGACAGCTTTTACCCAGATGAGATAATTTACTCCAACAAGGCATATGAATTGTCTTAAGTTTGTCTTAAACTTCCCTTCTTAGGAATCTTAAGAGTATTTGCAGAGCTAGGGTTGCTTACAACACTTTCTAAATAACAGGGAAAGTTCAGAAGAGAGATGACAGGACGTTATTTCATTTTTAAGCAAGAATAAATTGACTATACATAATTATTTTTTTTGTCTAGAATTTCCTAGTTTCGATAAAAAAATAAAGGCTTAGAGCAAACAAAATCCAGGTTTCCCATTTTTAATATCAATTGTTATAAAAATCTACAAAATGCTTCCTTTGTATTTCTAACTGAAAATGCTCATTACTTTCAATCTATTCTAGATAGAAGAGATGCAGATGTGTTGTAGATCAATACTGTAAATGGTATATCACTAGAAGAGATACAGTCTTCAAGAACTTGATACAAATGTCAAGTTCAGACTAGAAAATATGTTGTGGTATTTTAAACTTCTTTCACAATTTAGGGAAAAATAGTAATTCATTAAAGTGGCATTGCATTAGTCATTTAATGGCTACTATAGAACTTTTAAAAACCTAGATTAAAATGAAGTTACACTATTAAACCTAATTTGAGATTATTTGAGATTAGTTAATCTTATTGAATTAAGAATTGATCATTAAACTAAAAACTAATGATTGCTGGATATATATGATTATGGTTTAATTATAATTCCAATATGAAATTAAATACATATCATGTCAGTAATAGATGCAGCTGGCATTCTAAAAGATCTTCGTTTCGAAAGCTGAAAGCCTAGTCGTTCCATAAATATCAAGGGGAAAATGGGAATCCAAGCAGAACTTATTGTAATGTTGCTGGGAAACCTTTATGAAATAATTCTAATGAAGTCACGAATATCCCTGGATAGGGAAGTTAAACAACTATCATTAGATATACAGTATGATGACTCTTTTACTTCATTTCTAAGTCTGTACTTCTGCCCTACATTCCTAGAGCCAAGAAATGAAAAACTACAGAATACCAAACCAAACAAAAAAGAAAGTAAAACAAATAGCAGATTTTAAACCCACAGATTTTTCTATGCAATTAGGAAGAACAAGTTAAAAACTTAAAGTAAACTTTAGAATTGCATTTTGGTTGAAGTGACTTGATGAGTTGAATAGGAACTGTCCTTATGGCTGAAGAGTAAAATGGGTATATAAGTTCAGTCTGCCACAGTTTCATATAGACGTGAACAAGCTTAGTTTTGTCCTTGCATCATTCACTCAGTTTTATTTCCTTCACACTGTGGGCTGAAGACCATATTTAAGATCTATGATATATGATACAAATATATGGTATTTATGATATGATATAAATATGATATTTATAAAGTGCTTAGGTCTCAATGGAAATTTAATTTCAGAAATATTAGAATTTCTGGGCTTGTACTGCTTACTGCATAATCTTATATGTCATGGTTTTCTAGAGAAAATTTTTTTTTCTTATACATTTATAAGGCAAGCCAAGTTATAGAGAGATGTTTGTATTCTGCAGTTTTATGGGCGTCAGTGACATTTGACAAGCTACCTTGCATGAGGTTTCAGCGTGTACCCTGTGTTTTACGAGCAATTCACTTAAAGTGAATAATAATGAAATGACAGTTCTCATAGTTTCCCTAGTGTTTCAGTTTCCCACTGACTCTGCATGATTTATGAACTAAATTAACATTTCCTTGAACTTGGATATCTAAATCCAGTGACCTTCTTTAAAGACTTAATTCTGCCAAATTCCTATTCCGTTTTCAATTGCATATAAACAAAACAGGGAGTTTTAATTAAAAACTACATATATCCCAATAGAAACACCAATAGAGGTTTTAATTTCAATTAATTTTCAGTGTATCTTTTCCAACTTTTTTTATTGTATAGTATCATTCCAGATGAGTCGCATGGATTTCAGATGTTTTATATTATGCTTTTAACCATGATGTGTTCAATTCTTAGATAAAACCAGAACTTACTTTAAAAAAACAACTCTCATATAATCATAGGCCAGACATCAGTTGGCTCAAATGAACTAGATTTGATCTAAATCAGGATAAATCCTTCTCAGCTTCTGTCCCCTGCCTTTCTGCAGAGCTACTGTCTTCCAATTCACAGTAGGTCTTATACTCCTTCGCTTTTTCAGACAAATAAGCTCTTGATCTCTTTTCTTCACTTTGTGGTATACTGTTTCCTGTCTATCATTTAGAAACCTTTGTGGGGCCACTTGCCTATTTGCTAAAGTGTTTTCTCTCCATTTCACATGATCTTTGATTGTTCTTTCTAACTTACAGAAGAAGGACTCTTCCTGACACACTGAATTCTTGTTGATGCTGGAAGACCACTAAAAGGCTACATGAAGTTAAGATGGATTTGATGCGGTAGAATTTTTGCAAAAGGCTACTTCCTCTCTCTATACAAAATAAGTGAACTATTTTGGATTCTAACAGTAAGTAATTAGAAAAATTGAGAATTGGAAACACTCTTGATTGAAAAGAGGATGGGAAGGAAGTATTTTCTTTCATTGTTATGACACAACCACTTAGAAATTTTTGTTTTTTAAAATTATTTGGATTTAGATGCACTGTCAAGGAGTAATAGAGAAGTTTTAGTAACAGAATTTTTTGCACATAAGTATCCTTTGATTTGATTAACTGTCCATTAAGCAAGTACAAACTTGTACATTAAGTATTAAAATTCATATGTCTATAGGAATTCAATATCAAGAATTGCAGTAGGGAAGTGTATTTGTAACTATACACAACTAGATAATATACTTTCAAATATACATGCACATGCATACGTTTTCTGTATGCAGGAAACAGTGAGTCTTTTGTGAAGCTTGATGTTGCTTCAGAGGAAGAAAAAAATTATTAAATAATTTAAGTAATTAAAGCCTGAAAAATGCATGATTTGTTAATGCATAGAGGAAATAAGGAAAAACGTATTGTCACTGAAAATTTTGAAAATATTATCTTCCTTAACAAGGCACTATCAACTGAAGTATAGCTAATTAAAAAAAAAATTAATTTCAGGTATTGTATATGCTAGTTAATCTCTCCTTCAACTTTTGTGATTTTAGAGTGATGATTTCCAACCAAAATAATCCTCATTCCTGTGTGAAACAGAGGAGTCTGTGCAGCAGACATTACACATGAAACTGAAACTGACTGTAGATAAAGTGCTATGAAATGCATAGAGTAAACATACTGAAAGAAATTAGATTACCTTCCAGTATCCTTTCTTTATAGAAATATGATCTGCTTCTTGTAAGTTATAACAAGAGCAAGCACAGCACTTTCAAACAGAAGTAACTTTTGAGATGGTAGTATTCCTTAAGACACTGATTATATTATCCAACCCAGAAAAGCAATCTGCCACTGCTTCAGAATTGCAGATGAAAAATATAAACACTAGAAAATAAGAAAGGTCTCAGGTATAATAATAATAAAAACCAAAACTGAAACATAACCTATTTTCCTAAGCAGGGAAACCCACAGGAGGCCAGAAAAAACACTTTGCAGCACAGAAAACACTTATCTACTCCGCATCTTCCTCCTAGTAAGAGAGATAACTACAATCAAAGAAATTCATCTTTTGCAAAGAAAATTAGCAGGGACTATTTAGAAAAATATTTTAAAGATTTTTTTAATATTTGAAAATATTTTAGAATTAAAAAAATGTTGTGCAGATGAAAAAGTACAGAAAGGTAATCATAAAATAGGAAAACACAATGCATTCTTTCAAGCCTTTAATTTCCAGAACCAGACTCTATCTCTCAATGTAACCACAATTACTTGTACAGAAATCAGAATTTTCTGTTCTTTTATGGAAATGATGTCAACCTCATTTGCTGTCATGAAACGGAATAATGAGAAAATGAGGTCATCCAGAACTGAAAACAAGTTTGCTTTCTTCCCAACTTCCCTGTTGACTCTTAGCTGTTGAACGAATGTGTGAGCAATGCTAGAAAAATGAGGCATTTATCATTTAACAAAAAAAGACCCAAAGTCTAAGAAGCTGAGGGAAAGGAAGGAACTTTGCAATACGTAGCACAGCAAGCTGAACAACAGCTATGCATAACCTTGCATGCTCCTAGAACAGATCCAAAAAAAGAAATGTGGAAATCTTTCTGGAAATGTGGGAAAATTTTAATAGTACAAGATAATAAATTTACCATGAGACAATTACGCTTCTTAGTGACTTCTAACACGTGGAACTTGTGGGGGGATACAGGAAGTGACAGGACTTGTAAACCACAAGAAAATAAAATTACAGCAAATAGAATACCATTTTTTTAAGATAACCTACACTCTAAGAGCTTGAGAATTAAAGTTAAAAACCTTATTCCTTGACAAACCCTGCAGATATCTTATCCTTGGCTGTTCCTGAAGCCTCATTTCTTACAATGTGTGATAGGATCAGAAAAAAAAAAAAAAAAAAGTGAAGAAAATTTATCTTCATTTAAGAATATTGCATAACTTGCAAAATCTTTTTTTTCCCCCTCCCCCCTCCAGTTAACTATGTTTTAGCTACAAATGAAGTGCTTAAAACCTTATTATTTAAAATATATAATACAGGGGACAAGTTCTATTTCTTGCTTTTTCTCAGCCTTTTGTCATTTAGGGAAGTCATTAAGTTCTTCTAAATCTCTAAAATGAGCGATTGATATTTATGTTGCCCATGGACATACTCCAACAGGGAGATAGATTACAAGAGGACTAGACAGCATTACAGATAGATAGTTTAGAGATAGACTGTACCCTTTCAGGTAGACCTGAATAATTTCACATTAACTGTATAAAATTATCACAGCATCTTATACTACACTTTTTAAGCACATTTAGACAGTGTTCGGTTCTGTGAAACCCGCATACGTGACTGGGGTGTGTAGGCAGTCTGACAGCATTATTTGTAAACAATAGCAACAGCTGGGGACCAAGCTACCTTGCTTTGTCTGTCTACCTCTTTTACTACTCTGAGTGGTGAGTAATAAACAGGTTTAGTGACGTTGCGAACGCATTAACATTAAGCAAGGGGAAAAGGAAAGGGAAAGGGAAGGGCATAAAACAAAACAAAACTAAATGTATTCTGTAGATTGGAAAGCCAGAGCATAGCACAATATGCTATGGTTACTTTCTCTGAACTCTCTGAATATTGCATTTTCCATGCAAAAGATTTATAACCTCAGAACCATGCTCCTTTCACCTTCATTTGGGGACTCTGCAATGGTTTGGTGTACATTAGGGACCATTTACATTTTTTTCAGTTTGTAGCAAGAAAAGTCCTTCTGAGATTTTCATCACAGCAGCTCTGAGTCTCTTCTCAACAAGATGTGTCCATGGTCAAATTTGTGTTGCAAAATAAGGAAGCCTAAGCATAAGAAGCAATGAAATTCCAAACCAGTATAAAAAATATTGTTTAGAGTTCTCAATGGTTTGTCACTGATTTCCTTGATTTGAATTTACAGGGATCAAGATAATCTAAAATAAAATAATCTTCCATCAGGTAAAAGTCCTCTAAACTGGGGAAAAAAAAAAAAAAAAAAAAAAGAAGAAGACTGTAATGAAAACTTTAGCTAGGAAGGCATATTTTACAGTGATCCTATCTTTAGCTCTTGCAGGAACTTACCAAATGATTAAGACATTATTTTATGAACAGCACATTAATACTTGTAGTCTATGGAATAGGAAGGGTCAGAGATTTATTTTTATTTATTATCGGTATCAAGGATTAACATGAGCAGACCTGGCAAGTCATAGCAAAAACTCAGAATTGCAGGGTGAATGAGAGGTGTCTGAATCAGTATGAAGTTTGAATCTCAAAACCTGCTTTTTCTAGCAGCTTTACCATGGTTCATATGCAGACAAGAAGACTGCTGCCCTTTGAAGATGACATTAAATATCACAGGAAGCAAGCTGGCATTTCATCAGTTCTCTTCATATGTCTCCTGGATATTTGGTAATGGACTGAGATCCCCATGACGACAGCAGTAGGGGAAGATGGTGCTCTCCAGATCTTAACCCAGAGAGTTTTGCAACTTTATTTGGGCAGAGTTTCAAACACTCACTGTGCACAGTCTTCTGGAGACACTGTGAAAAGCAGATGTCTTCTGAGAACTTCAGGCATTGAACAAACAGTGATCCTCAAGCTGAAGAAAAGATTTAAAAAAGTAGCAAGATAGAAAAATGGAGTAGAAGCTGATTTAAAGCATGTAAAGAGCAAGTAAAGAACTTTTTTTTGAAGTATAACTGTTAACTGGAAGCATGGCATTTTATAGGATTGAAGGCAAGAAGTTTTTCTCCATTCTGTTAGAAATCTAACACTTCCCTTATGCAGTAAAATATCTTACTCTAGATGTAGATTGTAAGGCAACTAAAAATTATATGTTCCATTCTCAAAGCTGAGATATTTAATTGTTTTGGAAGACAAGTCCTGAAGTACTTTTTGACTAAGATCCTTCCATCTCTCTATGTCAGAGTAATATATCCACCTCAACATATCCTGCGATGTTGGCTCAAAAGGGCAGTACTATTTCCTTTTTATAAATTATAAACAGGGTAGAGAATCATGTGATTTATAACTGCATATACATATGCATGTACATACATATATGTTTGTTGTTTGATGTAACTAGAAATTTAACTGAGTGTTGAAGTGTCAGTTATTCAGCATGGAAGAATTACATTTTAAACTTCTGGAATAATGGATTTTCAGAGACATCCAGGAAATAAGTCATAGTCTTCACTGTCCTGACCATTAATTCTATTAACTTTACAACAAAATGAAGTAACATTTTCTGTCTTGAAAAGTCAATATTTTTCATCTTGTCTAATGTGCACAAAACAGATTTTTAAGCCCTCACATTGAAATTCCTATTTTTTTCTGAAGAAAAATCTTCAGTTTTAGTCTGAACGTGCTACTATGTAAAATAACTCTGAAAAGTAAATGGATGCTCGGAAAGTCAAAGATTAAGCATTTATTAAATCAGACAAAAACAAAAATGCACATTACTTATTTTAATTGTTGGCTGTAGTATATTTAAAGATTAAAAGGGCATTTTATACTTGGGATAAGCTAGGAAGGAGGAAAAATATGAAGAACCTAGTTAAAGTACTTACTGTGTAAGAAGCACTGCAGTAGTACTAGCTTTGAATTTTAAGCATATGAGTAAACTTATCTACAATGGTTAAATAGCATACCACATTAAGCACTATAAAATGAGCAAGAAACACCTTTAAAAATGGTCTTTTCATATACAAGTTTCAGATGGATAGATGCAGATGCTGCTGAAGCCTATTTTAAATTATTTGCTACTTATTCATACACGATTACAGATAATTTCTAAAATTGAGTGGTTAAAAAAGAAATAATCAGAACTTTATTAGGAATTGGTTTCTGTAGATTTCCATGAATTTTAAGAGCCACCAGAGTGGTCACTTGGTGACAGAGCTGGAAAAGAGCAAGCCAGAAACAACAGGACAGGAGAAACATAAGGTAGGCGTTTCCAAGAAGCCCTCATTTCGCATTAGCATAGTGTGGCAATAGCACCTGAATACCCTGAGATCTGTGGAGGAGAGGTCAAATAAAGGAGAACAAAAACCTGTGAGCCATTAAATCCAGGGAAAAGACAGAAAGCTTAGAGCCAAACTACTCAGAATAAAATCATAATTACTCTCCAGATATCATGTCTGTGTCCAAGGTAGCATTAGCTGCAATGACTATGAGCTGTTGGTTGTCAACTTGTTTACCACAATATTTATTTAAACTGGCTGTAGGAGCAGGTCTCACCTACAGTACGCTAAAGAAAATGGAAGACTGTGAGAGTGCTGCATATGCAGGCTAGGAAAGTAAATGGGATTGAAAAGAAGGCAGGAGTGAGAAATTTATAAATAGCACAAGAAAATGAGTATTCAGTGTTCACTGCATCTTTAAATACAGCATACTTCCTGCTGCAACAGCTCCCATTCAGTGTTTCAGCTGGGAAGCAGCATGTTACAATTCCTCTTTTGCTGTTTTGTTTGTTTGTTTTTTAGTTTCCCTCAATCTAGAACAAAAGTAAATCAGCCTGGCTAAAAAAGAGGTTTGCTCTGTATGTATAACAAAAAAACCATGACGAAGAGATTGATGTCTCTATTAAAGAAATAAGTGAGGGAAATCATATCTTAAGCTTTTGCTAAGGCTGTGCTTGCTGTTCTCATTCTAACTACTAAAAAATACGATTTTGGGTTTAAAAAAAAAAGGAAAAAAAAATAACCTCTTCATCTGGCAATGGAAATTTAAAGCCACAAGCAGCCAAATAATCATTTAGCTTTTAAGATCATTTAGCTTTCAAGACAATAGTATTCATGTCAACACCCAGTCTTCCAACAGACCTTGGCTTCATTGATCAGAACCTTTCCATGTGATTACCTGACAGCCTCTTGGAGACATTGCAGAGGATAAACATGGCTTGTGGGGTTTGTTTGGTTTTTTTTTTCAGTAAAGACCAAAAAGCCATGCTCTTATATTGCTTGGCACACAGAGAGCTGCGGCATCTCTCATAATAAACAACTGGAAAGATTCGGGGTATTAGAAATTTTTTAAAACTAATGATAAATACATAAGGAAAACATCAGTGTTGCAGCTTAAATGGTTGGTTTTACCTACCTCTCCTCTTTTTGCCAGTGCTTCAGTTTTGCCACAGCCACTCAAATGAAATCATTGAAACTTGACATTCACTTGCAGAAACAGAGGGGAAAGCTCTCCAGTGCCTTTTATCACTTAAACTTCCCTAAAGCAATGGATTTTAGCAGATTCTGAACCTGAAATTAATCTGTCAAATGAGTCTGAAAAGAAGAAGAAGAAAAAAAAACAACAACCACTCCTAACAGAAAGTAAACCTTGTTGCAATTTTATAAATTAAAACAGTGCTGGGGGAGAGGTGTAAGAAGGGAAGCAAATATAAATTTATGTAAGCATTTATTCCTTACTGTCAGTGTAGTCCCTCTACCCCTTACACTGCAGGAGCCTCAGAGACTGAAGGTCAATGCGAATGAGCAAAGCTGCACTGCATTCATGGTTTACAATTTGAGGAACAGTATAAGTGTTGGTCTGATTAGACTGCCTAGCTGAGTAGTTTGGATACATTTATATATATCCATGATCCTCTTTTGAACTGATTCAGGAATTAAGCACCAATACTGTTAAGGTCAGGCAAGCAGACAATGTTCAAATATATTTCTTGCTCTTCTGTGTTCCCTATCAGTCTAAGAATGAGGAATAATAGGGCATTTGAATTAATTGTCTTATATCTGTAGAAAGCTTACATGGGTGCTGTGTGTTCATACAAGTGTCTCTCAAGCATTTTCTTTTGCTCATGAGTCAACTAGGGCTGATCAATAAAAGCCAGGTTTCCACTTTAGGTTTAAGGACTCCAGTCAAGATTACTTTCAGAGACAGTAACACCTTATGGCTCAGGAATGTTATTTCCAAACCAAATTTAAAATACTGGAGCCTGGAAGTTTTTACTTTTTGGGTGTTCTTAAGAAAATTTATTCTAAGTTTTTTTAAAAAATTAAAACTGTATAATGTAAGGGGCGGAACACTAGATGAGCATTTGAGGGACTTGTATCTATATTTACCCTTATGGTTTGTCATCTGTACAAAGTACTTTTTTTTTCTCCTTCCACCTTCTATCAGTCTTGTTGATTTTTTCTGCCAACTCCAAAGGCTAGGATGTGCCTTCTTGTGTGTATGAGCATCCTTCATTATAATAGGAGTGCTGTTATGTTGTTTTATTTCCTATTATACACACATGTTTGGGAGTACTGGTGAATAATACCAACAGAAAAAATGCTTAATAAATGGTGACTGCAGAATAATATAAATGTGAAGTATGTATGCATCATTCACACACACAAACTGAAGTTTAGAAAAAATGAAACTCACAGGTTAGAACTAGTAAAAGATGACAGTCATCTCAATCAGTCTTCAGAAAATAAGTGTAACCTCTAAACCATTGTTCCAGGAAAAGTATCAAAGAGAATTTTCTCAGGGAGTGAATCCAGGTTGTAGATTCTTTATGAGCCATAGCCAAAGGCAGTAATTTTTAAAAGCAAACTGAACTGTGAATTTACAATAAACTGAAGTAATCTGTAAACCATTTTATTATCAAAGAAGACAAATGAGGATAAACAAGTATTGTAATTATCATGTCTCAAAAGATTTTTCCTTGTTTTTATTAACACAAATGTCTAAAGATTGGTATTGTATGGTAAATTCCTGTATGACCAAACTGAACCTGATCTGAACCATATAATGTCTTTCATATTTTCCATATGCAGGTGATACAAAATGTCTCCACCAGACGTTCTCAATCTCTGCTAGCATTATAATGATTCCAAAAGACCATAAACCCATGAAAGAACTGCTGGAATTAAGTGATTGTTCTTCATTGACAATAAACCCAGAATTTTCAACTTAATTAAAACTGAAATTCTTTTTTTTTTTTCATAGATGAGTCTTGTGGAATATCAAGGAGGAGGGCAACTAGGGTGATAAAGGGACTGGAGCACCTCCCCTACGAGGAAAGGCTGAGAGAGTTGGGCTTGTTCAGCCTGAAGAAGAGAAGACTGAGAGGGGACCTTATCAACACATACAAATATCTTAAGGGCGGAAGTCACAAGGATGGAAGCAGTCTGTTTGCAGTGGTGTCCAGTGACAGGACTAGGGGCAATGGGTACAAACTGAAACATAAGAGGTTTCAGTTCAATATGAGGAAAAACTTCTTTACTCTAAGGGTGACAGAGCACTGGAACAGGTTGCCCAGGGAGGTTGTGGAGTCTTCTTCTCTGAAGATATTCAAAGCCCGCCTGGATGAAGTCCTGTGTAGATTGCTCTAGGAGAGCCTGCTTTAGCAGGGGGGTTGGACTAGATGATCTCCCGAGGTCCCTTCCAACCCTTGCGATTCTGTGATTCTGTGATCAAAGGTGTATAAACTACCCAGTAAGCATTCAGTATGTATTTCATTTGGAAATAATGAATTATAAAAATTTCTGGTAACAAATCTGCTAGATATTGAAACACTGAGGAACATTTTTGAAAGAAAACACATGCACCCCAAGAAACATGTTTCTGTCTGTCATAAATTATAGTAAAGTCTGAAAATACACTGGAAATTTGGTAGTCATCTATTATCTCCATTACTAACAATACCCATCAAATCAGAGAAGTTATTTTACTGTGTAAAAAAACAGTGTCTTATGAAGCAGTATTAGGTCCACACAGGCTTAAATGAGGTTGATGAATGCCAACAAAACTTAGAAATAATACAGACAGGGGAAAGGGTATAGCCACTTTCACAAATAGCTTTAAATTCTGCACTTTAATTGTACTGCTTGTCACCAAAATCTGCTTTGGAATGTTCTAGAAGGGAATTGCTTCTTAATGCCTATGATGACTGTGTGATTATAAGCATATTATTTTAAGAATAGTTCCACATATCCCTGCATAAATCCCTACCTATTTGTCTATCTTATTATCTTTCTCATTTTATCATATAAATGATAATCACAAGGCTTCCCACTGCACTTATTATTAATAAACCCACTTGACAGTGTCTGAAATAAATCAGATGATAAATAGACCTGAAACCTTAACTAACCTGCCAAGACTTTAGATAAAGCATCTAGCTCAAAGGTAGGGGACATGGAAAGCGCACTGGATTGCAGAACTTGGCATCACTTCTCAGTTGTGCCCTGGCTACACCTCAGGGCAGGACTAAAGCATCTACTGTCATGGCCTTTCATCTGCATGCCCTGGAAAGAAAATAAAGGGGCAGAATCCAGATCTAGCAGAAAATTGGCACACAACAGATGACTGATGGATCTATATCTCAGCAGATACACAGAGATACAATGCAAGGATGAGAAATAGCCTGTAGTTAAGCAGATCAGTTCTCTTTGGCAACCTCTCTTTTGGTGATTGCAGAACAGCTATTGAAATCCAAGGCAACAACAAAATCAGCTCATAAGAACAAAGTTGTAGCAAGTATTTTGCTGACACAATGAAATTGGAAACAAAGGAAAAAGGACTAACTTCCTTGTACCTGCAACAGTTGATATTAAGTGTCTTCTCACCAACTTTCAAACTTTAAAACTAACATAAACAGTCAAGCCCCATTCTTTGAAAGATTCTTCTGCAGTGGAAGTGTCTTTCAGCAACTGTAAACCCAAACACTATGTCAGGTCCTAGTCATCTCATTTATGAAGATAATAATAAGCTCTACAGTGTCAATGAGAAAACACAATTTGCTCAAAAGAACAAGTCAGAGTGTAAGCCCTTAAATTAGGTGCTTTGACACAATTTTTCTGATACCATCCTACCTTGATTTTAATTCTGAGACTTTAGTCTTATTATCTAAATCATTCAAGTAAGCATACATATTTGAGGAGTCATGGGATCCCACCTCTGAGTGCTGGTCTCTGTCCTTCACAGCTGTCTCTGAAAAGGTAAAGGTGAACACAATGCCTCTGTGTCCTTGTCTGCCAAAATGTATATTTGTAGTTTCTTATCTAGGATGCCTCCAGAAACTCCCAATGTCAAGGACAGAATAGAAATTGAGGAATTACTCTGCCTTCTTAGCTTTGGATGCATGTGGCTCCCAAAGAGGGAACATAGAGATCCTGAGGCAGTCTCCTTCTTACACATCTCAGCTGTTTTTCTTGCTGTCACAGCAGCCACAGACAGCTTGCTTGGACAGCATGGTGAGAGATGAGTCAGACCTCTCTATGCATCAGCAAGTTTCCTCATGCTCAACACTTCTGAAGATTGAAAGATGCAGATAGGGTAGTTAGTACCAGAGGAGTTAACGTATTGTGACACAAAACTATGTAGATATCTTTTGAAGGAAAAAATTGCTTCTACCAAATTGCAGTGTGGATGGAATTGCTGTCAGCAATCTATCTACAATATCAGAGCCTCCTGGGTCTGAGATCTCAAGCCTGAATTCAAACTTGACCACTTACTGCAGCAATAACTTGAATCAGAAATGCCTGACTCTTTTTATTGATTGAAAGTATAGTACAATAATGGTCTTCCCTTAGACACCTTCTGACAATTAATAAAATAGGCTCCTAATTTAGACATTCATAAAGAATGTTAAAACTCACCATGTTACTCATAGTTTAAAATACAAATTCATGTAAAGCTTATATATTTTCTGTTTGCTGTCTGTCTAATATTTATTCAAAATGCTCTCCCACTGCAGCTGGGCATGTTGTTTCTAACCACCAAAGACAAGTGCAGAACACTGAGGATGTAGAACAATTGGCATTGTTAAAGGTAACAGGGAGAGCTTTCATCCAAAACATACTATATATCCCACAGATGCTGGTGTAGCTCCTAATGTTGGTAGTGATAAATGATGTACAACATGAGTGAATACTGAGACACAGCCACATATAGAAAAAGGAATCAAAGAGGAATTCCTTGACAGCAAGACAACTGATTTTATGAAGAGAGCAGGTATGGACTTTATTTTTCCCTCGCACATCTGTCTTCCTACTCTCTAAACTTTGGGACTTGTTTTTGACTCCCTCAGGGAGCTCTGTTTCAAGACAGAAACAATTTCCCTGTGTCCAGGAGGGGGTTTTATATGTATATATAGAGAGAGATGGTGATCGAGAGTATGTAAAGATGCTCTTGTAAACGTGTCCTACACTTTTGAGAAAGTGCTCTGCACATTCAGAAGGTAGGTTTGATAATCAGAAGGGATCTGTGGTTCACTATGCCTATACTCTATCATAATAGCTACCATATTCTTAGTTTTCCTCCTTTCACTTTTAACTGTTCATGTATTTTCCCCAGTTTCAAATAGTCTGTGTTGTCCTAAAGAGCATCTCTGTTGTCTGAAAGGGTGTGCGGGTTCCCCAAACTAACCTGTCTCATATATTGAACTGTGTAAAGAACATTTGCAACTAATTGAAAACAAGCATATACTTCAAAGATTAATGCCTCAATCATTGTCTTTCAATTATGAACCTTGGTTTCCTCTGTTATTCAGTACCTTGTTTTGAAACCACCTTCAAACCCAGGCTGAGAAGCTCAGTGGTTTGTATAAAATCTGGAAGGTTAAGAACACTTTGAATTTTGTCTCTGACTTGTGTCAGATCTTAATTATGGGGAAACATAAATATTATAGTCTACACTGACTACAGGATGGCAAACATTTAATTAGAATAGTCATAATCATCTCAGAAGTACTACAACATGATAGCAGGATTCAAAAAGTTTGCAGTGTCCTGTACCAGGCTCTGATCTAGCCCCAGTAAAAACAGGAGAGTTTCTAAAGGAAGTCATAGACCTTTATCAGTCCTGTTCTTCGGTTCTGAACCAAACAGGGCTGAGTATTAAAATGTCACCCACTGACATTGACCCAGGAGTCACTGAGGACGTTTTAAACTCACTTCAATATAGATTATAGTCAATCCACTTTATAAGAAGTGGTAGCCTTCAGAAATCATGAGAATATACAGATTCCAAAACCTTCGAAAATGGCTTGTTTTAACATTCTTACCATTGGTGTTACAGTTTTTTTTCTTAAAACAAAAAGTGTTTCTATTTATGCAGTTCCTGAAGACTCTCTGGGGATTTTCTAATGGTGTTTTTTAAAGTTTTGTCGAGAGCTATATGAATAGATGTAGAAATGTAAGTGTTCACAAATTTCTTTGTCTTAAACAGGGAAAAAAAAAAACTTTTATATTATTCAGCATTTTCAAGTTTTAGTTCAAGCTTCAGTTATTTGATTGAAATGACCTTCCATTTGGGAATTTATGTCATTTTAGGAAAAAAAATACAAATTTTAAAATTAAATATTAACTCACTAGAAAAAAATGTTAGATATTAACAATTCATGAATTTTTTTATGCTTAATTTTTATTTTTGTAGAACTCAGGATTCTTCTGGGCCAGGGAAACAATATACATACACACACACACACACACACACACATATATATTTAAATGGTTTACAGCTAAGAATAGAAAAGTGAATAAATTAATCAAGACTTTTCCTATTTATTTTCATAGACTTTATTTCTCAGTTTAACCTTTTAATATAAACACAGAAAATGTTACAAGTCGTGTTATGCCTCCTATGATCATTATCACTATGCTTGGCTTAAAAAAAGATTAGGTAGGTACGGCCTGGTCAGAAAGTAATTTGGCTGGTCACTGGAAGAACAACACTAATCATCAGAAGATAGTATATTCTTTTACCTCTATTCATTGTCTCAAAATTAATTCTAGACCTTAGAATTATTCTATGGCTAAGATAGTTCTGCTTTGAGCAACAAAATCAATTAACCCAATTTATCATTGAACCATTTGATCAATGAAAAGCATGATATAACAGCAGACTACAGTACTCAATGATTCATATATTTTCTTTCAGCCCTGAGAAACTGGAAATAGGGGTATGATTCTTCTGTTCAATTTCTGCCAATAATTATAGGCCTCTGTGCAAAATGTCACACTAGTTTTATCATAATTGACCCTTTTTGCTCTTCTAGTATTTGTTGAGAGAAAGAAGAGGCTTAAGTATTTACCCATTCTGTCCTTTCCCTTCAGTAGTATTAAGGGTGACTAACCAAGGAAAAGCTTAAGCACAGTACACAGCCTGGTCCAATTACCTCTCCTATCCTGTCCTGCTGCAAGAAGGGTCATGTTTTGAAATGTAAAAGACAGGAGTAAAATATCCTCTTAGTTCTTTTCCCCAGGAAAGGATCATGAAGGCAACTGGGAAGAGTAATCAGTATCCATGTCTGCTCTTTCTCTTCCATACTGTGGAATCACATTTTTATCTTTGCATCATACGGAGCTTAAAGGTTTGCAGAATTTTGTAGGTCTGAGATGCATTTAATTCTTTCTTTCCACGGTGGTTGTGCAAAGCCCATAACACCACAGTAAGTGTTTATGATATCCTAAAGAAAATTAAACAACAAAAATGGGTGAAAGCTCTCTGTGAATCATGAAGTATTTCTATGCAGACAGCTGTGGGGTGGGGAGGGCTGTTTGCATGTTTTCCTATATCCTATGTTAGGAAATTGCAAATTTCACAGTATAAACAACAAAAAATTGTGATTCACAGTCTGATTGTTGGTTTTCCATAGCCTGAATCCAGCGTTATTCCTCTCATGGAAGCAAACTGGGTTACATTTTCTTTTGGAAAAGTGGTTTTCTTCTCACTACCTGCCTAGCTGTGCTTAGTCTTTAGCTGATTACTCAATATACTTGCTTACGAGATATATACTAGCAACAACAATTCTTTCTTTGCTCTCCTTTTGGGGTGTAAAGAAAGACTCACAGTCCCCTATATCAATTTTTTTAAAGTACATGACGGCTTAGTTGCACCTCTGTAAAGCATTTCTGTCTAGAAGCTTTAGTATATTACTGTACACAAAAATTGTACAACTGAACCCACAAGGACATTTATGAACATCACATTCAGCAACAGTGCACACAGTGGATATGATATAATCCCACTCTTCCTACAGAAGCAAAATAGAGCCATCAGCAGAAGTCAATCTGATGCCTGTGTATACAAATCTGAACCCTTCTTCTGTTTTCCTAGCACTAGAGTGATGTGATACACCAAAAGAAATAGAAGTCATTGCCTTTCCAGTCTATCAGGCCAAAGATACACAAATAGTGAAGTATTCATGCCAAGAATTAGAATAGATTGGAGATCTGTTTCTTTTGTCTTCAGTGTACTTGAAAAATGGAGCCCATTATGGAAATCTGTATATGGATTTGGTTTCCTGTTTTGGGTTTGGGTTTTTTTGTTTGTTTTTGGTTTTGTTTTCTTTTATTTCTTTTTTTCTGGTAATAAATCTATTTTTTTCAAAATGTTCATAAATTAATATCCCAGTGCAGAAGTAAAGGAGATATTTAAATGAGTTAAATGTATACAATATTTTAAATATTAAATGTATTTTACTAACTTTATAAGCAAATTTTTGCATATGATTGAATGATTTACTATAAATCAGATCTTATACTTGCACAACATCTCTTATTTGAGTACAGCTGAGGATAAGCAAATGAGATTAAACAAGAGGAAAACTCTGAGGTGAGACAAGACTGTCTTTCATTAAGTTCAACTGTGGTTGTCATTCTACTATGCAGTAACAGATCTGGGACCCTGAAGGTCAGTTCCTAATAGGAGAAGTCAATAAAGCGAAGTCTGGTATTTTCTTAGAGTAATTTGCTACATTTGCAAAAGTGTACGAGTACCTCCATATCAGTGGTAGATAACAAGTAACACTGATAAATTCTTGTTGGGGATTTAGATTGAAGTACTAATGATAACTCCCTCAAAATTAGAATTACATAAAAAATTACTCAGACAGAAAAGAACTTTTTAGGCCTTTGCTACAAGTCCACCAAAACCATTTTCAACACAATATTGTCTGCCTCCTATTCTTCCACAGCTACAACCCTGGTTGCGTGCTGCAAAAGAGAAATGACAAAACTTTCGACAAACACAGTCTGTAGGCCTTGTGTGATGATATCTTTTCACATTTAAAGAAACTAACATGATCATTAACCTTTTATACAATAACAACAAATATTAACTGATACAATTTGCTATATTTAACTCTCTTAACTTGTAGCAAATTTAAACTACAGTAAAATCATATTTCTGTATGTACTTTTCTTTGTGAGAAGAAAGTTTGCATATTAGCTTCCTGATACCTACCTTATTCAGGCCTTGCTGGTGCATTCGTAAATCACTGGGAAGTAATATTACAGATCCAACAAAAAGCACAGAAAACACAGATGATTTTGATGTAACAGAACTAAGTACCTTTTTCAAGGAAACTAACAGGCCTAGCAAAATACCAAATTGGTTAAAAGATCTCCTTTATTGGATTGGAATTCATATTGCTTTGTCAATGAACAGTACTTTCATTGTATTATATGAAGTAATGTTTAGGGAATAAAAACACTGTTTTGTGTTTCTAAACTATGAGTGCAAATATATGTGTGTGTGTGCATATGTTGATTAATTTTAGCAGTATTTAACTCATACTCACACAGAGCAGTACTGTTTGGACTTGTGAGGTTGCAGTGGAAAGAAAAGGATTGTGGTACCCTCTCCCAACGCGTTTGATTCTTTTGAGTTTTAATTTTTGAGTCAAAAATTTTATCTAAACATCTGTCATACTAGGCTACAAGCTAAGCAAATATAATCAACATGGGATTTGTTTTTTCAAAAAAATAATGAAGTTTCTATTAGAAAACACAAAGGCAAAATCATTAAGTTAAACTAAAAAATGAGATGTTGAGACTTTGAATACCCAGCATAGGTATAGACAAAATGATAATGAATAAAGCAGTTTTACAGTGAGAACTACTTCTTTACAATTTATCTGGATTTACTAGACTGCTGACTGGAACCTTTCTTAGATTCTGGGTTTCAAAGGTGCTCTTGGTTTGTGTGGTCTCTGCTACATTGGATGGACAAATTGGCTCATTATGTTTTAATTTGTCACATGCCACTTACTTACTAAAACCAGGGTGTAGAATAGTCTTGAGGATACTTATATAAAACTATTTCAGTAATGAAAAGAGGTTCTTTATACTCTCTCTTTAGACTCTCCTTTTAAGTCTCAAATATGAAATGAATAACCAAAAGAGGTGACAGATGGAGTCCAAACATTCAAGATGTTATTATTAAAGCTGTTGAAATTCCAGCTATGATTTGAAACTTCTGTCTCCATGTTAAATTCATATGCTTGGGTACAGCAGACAATACAATGTCTATAAGAATCTCCCTGTTGGCAGGCATTTCTTACAGAAAAATAAATTCAGATTCACTGACATGAAGTAAGAGAGCACTGCAACATTGAGACATAGACTCTCCAATGTTTTCAACAAGAAGCTACAACTTTTCTTACATTGATATCTGTAGGTTTAGTATCCAAAAAAGAAGAAAAAATATCTATCACACCAATGCCATAAATATAATGGACTAAATATTCTTGATTCCTGTCAAGGAATCTCAAGTATCATTTCTGTTGCAGATCACCAAATTCCAGTCTTGATTTTCAGCTAAAAGAACATATGTAATATGTCAGGAACATACTCTTATTAAGGAAAGAGCATTATGTCCTCTGGCACACGTGAATCTCCCTAAAATCAAAAGTACAGATAATCTGGAAGGTGGGATCACTTGTGATGAACCACTACTAACGTTGATAGCTATTTTCACTTCTCACTGTTGCAGAAATACTGTAATTAGCATTGCCTCAGCATAAGAACTCCCTCAAAAAAAAAAAAAAATCAACATTCTTTTACAGTTAACTAAGAATTATATTGGGAAAAAAATAAAGTAGCTGGAAAGACTAGTTGCCAGCACTTCACCACGTATCAAGATTTTTTGCCATGATGCCACCAAATCAGTGTTCAAGCTAACTGGAGTTTCAAACAATTGCTTTTGGAAAAGCATCTCTCTGCATCTGAGACAATCTAGAAGACTACACTCATCTTTTTAGGTCATAATTTTGTGGAAGCCTGTATTGTAACCCAGATATGAGAGCAGGACATCTAATAGTTACTTGTCTATTTTTCACTAGATACCTTGAACATTGGATAAATTACCTAAAACACCAAGCTCAGTGATAGCTACAGAAGCAAGAACAGGTAGAGGTTTCCCAGGAATGTCAATGCTGTCCAAACTAAACTGCTACCAAACCATACAGCTTAAAATTAATTTTGATGTTTCTGCATGACCCATATCAGTATGTGATACAAACAACCACGAGCTTCGGTGGTTATTTCTACTAATACTATACCGATGTTAATTCATAGCTGGCTTGACTAAGGCTTTTTATAAAGGTAGGAAAAGTAATAGAGGAAACAAAGCAACTATGATCAGCACTTGAATAAGCAGAAGAGAAATATTTGCTTCATTGAAAACTTTGCCCAAATTTCTAATAAAGGCATCGTTTATTATATAAATAAATAAATAAATAAATAACCCCGACCCCCCTGTGCTGTGGTTTTAATTTAGTGTCATTTTACTTATTTGTTAAGCATTTTTTCTTTCTTCTTTGCTTAGAATAAGCCAGTATAAAATGAGTATGGATGTGTATTCCTATGTCATGTAAGTGAAAGAAACAAAACAGTTTCCTTAACTAATATTCCTAAGCTTCCCATATCATAATTTCAGTTACATAGAAGGGAGATTTTGTTTACTAGGTTTGCTTTGACATTTGAGTTCAGTTATTGCCATGGTAGAAGACAAGACTATTAGGTCATTTGCATCATCTAAATGGAATTTTGAGTAATGTCATCATTCAGTGGGCCACTGAGAACAGAAAAGTGATTGTATTCCATCAAAACAGGCTTTATAATCAAGTAAATAATACTTGGAATGTATCACTAGGCTGTGCAGATAAAAAGTCTGATTGGCAAGATATTCAGATAAGGAATATGGACTTTAAATTTGAAAAGGATAGTTAAGAGGGCAAAAAAAACATAAAGGAGGAGGATAAAAACACCTCTCAAGTGAACCCACTTTTACAGCCAAACTTATTCACATTAGACTGACTTGAGATTTCCTTTAAATATTCTGTGATACAGCCAATAAAAAAATATTTTCAGTAATAAATTAATTTCATTTATAGGAATTATAATTTGTGTAATCTGATGGAGACAGTGCACTGAGTACCTTTGACATGTGTTTGAAAATTAAAGAAAAACAAAACCACAAACAGAAAAACCCCGAAAGTACAACAACACTCGTACAGCTATGAATATTTCACATATTAAATATCTCACCAAGTCAATAACATACCTCAGCGGATGTTGGCTATAGTTTCTATAGCAGATTACATATTTTCTGATGTAGAAATGTTCAAGACATGTCCATATTTCAAGAGGAACAGTAGGGTGCACTATCCAAACTAGATTTAAACAAACTTGTGCAGAAATATTTAACCTTGGCTGCCTGAAGCACTTGACATTCAATCAGTCCCAAATGGCTCAAGTTAGTCCAAACTGTAAAATGCACTTTCATTTAAAATGTATACTAGCACTGAAGATGTGTGAATATGTTGTGCATTGTTACCCTTTTTCAGCAGAACATTGCAGGGATTTAAATGTGTGTTAACAAATTACTTTCGTTCAGAACACCAACTTGACCTGAATCTCCTGAGTTATGAAATTCAGCATGATCAAAAAAAGAAAGGAGAATGACAGCCTAAGTTAGACTCTTTTGGAATTGTAATGTCCTCAGTTTCAGTACAACCGGCAAGAGTTTTAAGAAACTGGAGAATGCCTTTTATTGAATGGAATACGAAATAATCCTGAGAATAATACTGTATTTAACCTCTATACCATAAAGAACATATATTCACACTTCTCTCTATATCTTGCCTTAGGCCAGTGTCAAAGAAGAGAGGGAGTTCAATCCTGTAAGGTACTGAGCAGTCTGGCTGTGATCCAGCAAAGCACTCAACTATGAGTTTAAATTTCAGTACATGGATCATGCCACTAACTTCAATGGGATTATGCTTAAAGATAAACTAACCTTAAATGCTTTGCTGGATCACAGCCACAGTGCTCAGCACTGGGTGAATGCAAATCCAACCTGAGAGGAGCATTTTTCTCTCTCTATGTTTCCAGAGAGAGCTCACAAAATACACACAAAGTTCCTTTCAGGAAATAGAGTTCACATGGTAGCCAGACATAATAGGTTCAGAAGGGTGGGATGATTTATAAATCTTGGGATGCTTGTGTTCAGACAGACAAACAAACAAACAGATAGCACTCTTTGACTTTCCCAGGTTCAGATACTCATTTATTCATTTAACACAATGACTAAGTCTGGACAAAGATATAGATAAAACAGAAGAAACAGAGTGAAAGAGTAGAGACACAGGCAAACAGTGTTCCTTATTTTCCTTTGCCAAATTTCTCTCTTGATTTTAGCTGTGGCCTCTGTTACTTCTGTAATTGAAAAGAACAAGAAGTCTCTAAGTTTAAGAGTGTATGAATACTCTCACAGAATACTTGTCAATTGAAATCAGACAATATGGTCTATATAATTAGACATAAGTGACATTCTTATGGGCCTGCTGCTGTTCCAGCTAAAAACAACAGGAAAGTGAGCTTAGGAAACAAAGAATATTTCAAAAAGCAAAAGCAAGGCTGTACTTTTCAGCATTAGATATTAAGATTACTAACTCTATTGCTTCGTATGCAAGTTTTGAACTTTACTTGGCTCTCACCAGTGTAGAGGGGACCTGGTTAGAGCACTGGAGCCTGATGAAGGAAGAGAGGAACCATACATGTCTTTCAAAAAGTGAAAGAAATGAGAAGAAAAAGAACAAATCATGTGTACACTTCCACCACACACCTATTATTGATGGGCAGCAAGAAAGGTTTTGCACCAATTTTTCTTATCTTGTTAATTAGTTTTAGGCCAGGTGCCAACTCATTGGGCAAACCTGCAAGCTTGTCTACAAACAGTAGCTGTCACTACAACTACACATAGATGGTGAAAATGGGCTGTGCAACACTGTTTTACCAGGCTGATGCTATGACCTGAACAAATATGCAGTAGTTGCTATATCCTGGACATCCTGACCGCCGAAATGAAGATCAAGCCACATTAAGCTTCCTGTAAAAAAGAAAAAGAGAAAACGTCCCCTAAAATAGCATACAAAAACCTCGGACTGCTTCAGCAAAACTTGGCCACATGTGGCTTTCTCGAAGCCTTGAATCTTATTTAAAAATAATACGCAATACACACAATAGGGCTCCATATTTCAAGGGAAATAATTAAAGACAGCATTGCACTTTCTAGCTAACAGCTCTCATTGAAGCAATGGGCAGCTCTGGCAAAAGTCTGCCACAGTGCACCCTGCAGTACAATGAAATCAAACTGATAACGAATTCTATCAGAGGTTAGTGAACATGAGACACTACTGAAATACAAAGTGCCCAAGAAGCTCAGCATGTGTACCTTTTTTTTTTTTTTTTCCCCTCTAGGTTTATCTTATTCCCACAATTCAACTTCTCACCTTTTCATCATATCCATCAATCCGTTCCTTGTTGAGAAACAATTGTATCCTAGGAATCTCTTTAACTCATTTATACTTTTTCCTTTATTCTCATTTCTTTTAACCTTGTTCTATGGCTTTATTATCTTTTATATGAGCCATGTTCCAATTTTCTATTTACTCCTAGATCCTTAATATTATAAAATGTTCTTCAGATTCAAAATCTGTCACCAACATGTATCCATTTCTTTCATAAACTGGAAAGCTTGATTCTGATTCACCTCTTGAAATTTGAAGAATGTTCTGTAGTCATGCAGATACATTTTATGTTTTCATCAAATATTCATAACAATATTTTAAAGCAGGAACATGTTTTCTCAACTATATTCCCATAGATCTACCTTTATAACTGCATAATCAAGTCTGTTAAAACCATAAACAGTGAACTGCCTGATAACGAGTTCCTGTTGTACACTGATTTTTATCCTTCAACTTATGAAGCAAATTGAAAAGAGGTTACTATGCAATATAGGAACTTATCACCTAGTCTTTTGAAATGCATTTGCAGAATATATCATGCTCTAAATATTCTAGAAATTAAAAAAAAAAACACCTTAGTTTTGTTTGACTGAAAATTCCACTTGGCTCCAATATGTGGAAAGATTTTAATCTGTAGTTCATTGATCCCTGTCTAACTGAGATCAAGAGACACACTTTGCAAAGTCCATTATCTTTTCCTTAACACATGTAAAATGACTGCAGTGATTCTAACAGCTCACTTCCTGGGAGACAAGTTTCCATCAGGAAATCCATCATCAGAACTAGCATTGTTTGGGAACTTCTTCAAAGAGACTGAGATTTAAGTGCATTCGGAAACACAATTTTCTTCTGGGCTTAGACTTAGGTCTGGATTAAGGCATTTTGGAGACATTCACTACTGATTTTTGACTATTGCAATGCCCTCTTGAGACCCACAGCAGCTGGTACAGTTAGGGTCATCTCAAGGTTAGTCCTTTATCCAAGGTCTTGGTTTGTTTTCACAGTGATGTTGTCTCAAGTTTTCAACACTTTAGCAAACTTCTTGATGAAGTCACTGCAAAGAATGTTCTTGTCCTGGATTCAGCTGGAATAGACTTAAACCACGACAGTTCTCAACAGCAGCACACAATAACTGAGCTCTTGATTTCAAACCCAGAGCATCACATGGGACAGAGAGCTCAAACTCAGAGTGCTCATTAACTTGATTGAGAAGTCTCCAGCTATGAATATGCATGAAGTTAAGGTCAAAATAAAAGTTAAAAATTAGTTCACACTTCAATAGAAAAAGAGGCATTCAGTTATTGTTTTCCATTTATCTTTTAGAGTCACAAGGGAAATGAAAAGAACAAATCTCACATAGAGAAGGGAAGCATGTTGAGGCAGAGAAGAGTAGATTTGTTTCTATTTTATTGGTGTATGAATATGTTTGCCACAGGATCTTTTACTGCAGTGTAGTTCCTCTAGCCTCAGTAGCACAACTCAAATAAAGCTCACTTCTCAAGAAAACTAGCAATGCCATTCTTTTGGGGAGGCAGTGGAGATATTTAAGTTCTGTTGTTTGGAATTAGTGACTGGACACAAGCACAATTCAGAATTCTTTCTGTTGGTAAATAGGTGTTTTAGAAATTGGGAAATGGAAACTTACATAGTAAATAAGATGTGTTACCTGTGTGATTATTTAACCAAAATTACCCCATATTAAAAACTGAAAGTGAGAGAAAAAAGAGTTAATGTTTTCTCTGAATGCAGCTCAACGAGACAACAGATACAACCTAACTTCTCTCTGATGCTTCAGTGGGTTGAAGTAGCTCCCTATTCTTGCCCTAATCTTACCTCTGTTCTCTCCGCTCCTTCTTTCCCACTTTATACCTCCTCTCATCTCTGTGCAGCAATCCCACTTCTCTTGTGTCCACTCTTGACGCATCTGCCCTTGAACACAAATGCACATCAGAGTCTATGAAAGCAAGGGGTCAATAAACCCCATCCAGCTTGCCATAACAACACAAAACTACTTGCTTCTCTTGTATTTCTTTTTTTTTTCTGCCATATTTAGTTTATTGAATTGATTTACTGCACAGACAGTGCTTGAGATGGCTCAAGGTTGGGAAGTGTTGCACAGGGAGAAATGTGGAAGGAGCAGAGGTAGGAGAGTAGGATATTGCTATCTCCCTTTTGAAGGTAGCAAGATATTAAGTCATCTCAGTTTGCTGTGTAACTGCACCACTAGGATATAATAGTCTGGAAAGGATAACAGGGAAATTCGATGTGTCAGTGCCACATATAGACCTAATTTAAGGTCTAACTTTATACATCTAACTTAAGTGCCTGAAAATGGAACTTTGCCTCTAAATGTGTTAACAGATTTCTCAGAGGATGATTCAACACTCAGCAAAGAACCTAAGAGACTGCCAACTTCTAAATCAGATGTCCAAAGTTAAATGGGGTTAATGCATGAATATTCATTCTAGCCCAGCCCTGAGGGCCTGGTGCGGAAACAGGGATCTTGAAGTTTCTCACAGGGCCCATGTTTTGTAGTCTATTATGATGATGAAGGGATTATTTTTGACCTCGCAGAACTGACAACTACAGAGGTAGGAGTCTCTTACAGAGAATACTATGCCAGCAACCAATATGCTTTTGCTGCGAGATGAAGTCTTTTGCTGCAAACAAAATGTAATGCAGCCGGCTGACTATCTGTACTCTTTGACAGTACAGGATTTTAATGGAGCTTTGCTGACACAAATCTGGAATAATGTAGTACAAATCAGTCCTGTACTGAAAATGAGGGTCAACTTATACTAACACACTTTTCATATTACTCTCTACCCTGTCGTAATGGAATATTTCAGAAAAAAATTCTTCACAGAAAGGGTTGTCAAGCACTGGAATGGGCTGACCAGGGAAGTGGTCAAGTCCCCATTCCTGGAGGTATTTGGAAGACGGGTAGATGAGTTGCTTAGGGACATGGTTTAGTGGTGGGATGGCAGGGTTAGGTTAATGGTTGGACTTGATGATCATAACGGTCTTTTCCAACCTAAACGATTCTATGATTCTAGAATAGAAAAATTATTAGCTTTTCTGATCACTTCTTTGCATTGAGAAACCAAGTTCAACATGCTGCCTGTGTTAATGCATAGATCTTTTTCCTGCTAAGTTAAAACTAATTCTAAATCTATTATTTTATATGGATTTGTTTTACTCTTTGGTAGATGTAGCACATTGCTCTAGACTACAATGACCTGGCTTGTCTCTTCCTTTTGTTAACATTCACATGTGCTTGTGACATTTTCTTTGACTTCAACTCACCCTCCTCAAACTTCCTAACTTTTTTCTTCTCTGATTTAGTTGCTAAGTTCCCCAAAAACATTTCTTTCTTCTTCCCTCTATAGCCAAAAGAGGTTCTCTCCATTCATTCAGCTTTGTTGCTGCAGTTACTGAGTAGAGCACACTTGGGTTTCCTTTGTTAGTTTTCCCACTGTACATTATGTGTCAAAGCACAGTCTTTACACTCTTACTTTTCCTTGCACTTGCTGTCTAAGGCCCAGTAGCACTGCTATCATAAATGTTACATCTTGCAATTTTAACTACAAACACAAGTCATTCTGGTATATATTTTGTTACTGCATAATCTGAGGCTACGTTTGCATTAGCTCCAATTTGGAAATAGACTGGCATTCAGACTACCTCTTAATAAGTAAAAAGCTGTATTTCTTTGTAAGTAAAAGCTCAGATATTTATGCTTTGAGGGTACACATGAGTTGATCTCCAGCTTGATCTAAAGCCTACTGAATCAATGAAAAGGCTTCCACTGGCAGCAGCTAGCTCTCTATCAGATCCTTTGTGTAGTACCTGTCCTCTGCTAATGACAGATGCCTTTGTCTTGTGACTCAGCAAAGAAAAGGAAAAATCATCTTACTTAACAGCCGATACAGAAGGCATCTCTGCTAATTCAGAGTTAAAAAATAGTACTTCAGCAAAATATGTAAATGCATTTATAAAAGCAAGAATAAAATTACAGACCTTTACAATTAATTTATCACTGTTTGCAGTTTCCAGTTCATGGCAAGAGAAATAACAATAAATATTTAGCAAATGAAAGTGAATCTGCATTTAGAGCATTTTAATAAATGTTTAAAAGAAAATCAGCATAGATCATTTGGCTCTGGCTAACACTTTTTTTTTATCTTCCATCTGCCTGTCTTTGATGGATGTTGTTCATGCTCTTTAGTTTACAGTAACAAGCAGGTTTTTAATTTTTCTATCTTCCTTCTCTCTAGTGCCAAGCTGTGATGGATGATGTGACAAAAAGATTCATCAGTAAATTCTACAACTGAATACAAAATAAATTAGTAATATAAGAAACAGATTTATATTCTCCTTTGATAGTGTTGCAACTGCATCTGCTGCTCTCATTTTTCCCTTTTACTTGTTTAATCTTGATAATAAAAATAACTCAGCATAAGGATATCTTACATTTTTTAAAGTGCATGAGTGTGCAGTATTGTCCTAATATACCCTGTGTTATTTTAGCTGCAGTATTTGGATTTTGTATTGAAGCAGCAGCAGCTGAATGAGAGGCAACAACCTCAGAATCAAGAACTGGATTTCAAACCAACTTACATTTCACTCTCTAAACAGCATTTCTCAAACATTGTCTTACTGATTTGCCAGGTACCGTGTTGTTCCTAAAGAACAGCTATTCGTAACATACAGATCATGTACACCCAATCATTTTTCTTTGACTCTTCTGAAGGGTAACACTCACCTTAACAATTGCTTTCCTCAAGTTTAGGGATGTCTGGGTTCCTAAGAGGTCTACTGCAGTTAAATGATTGCTTGGAATCCTTCTGGGGTCCTCTATCCTTCATGTAGAGAAAAGCCAAGGTTCCCTCATTGCCAAAATGAACAGCAAAAGCAGTGATAGGGGAGCTGAGTACAATTTTTATCTTTTCTTCCATTGTAAAGGTATTTTCTCTTGCATACAATTTCTACTTTAGAAAGGCATTTCATAGTTAGTTACTCTTGCATGAGACCTGTTAGGCATATACACCCATACAGAGAAGACTGTGATGCATTCCTGAAAGAAGAAATAACTATTCAGGAACTTTAAAATTGATACTTATGGAAGTCAGATAAGACTAAAATAAATTCATACAACTGAAAAAAAGTAAGTAGGTAAAAATCAATAGTGAGAAGCAAACTGGATGAGTTTAAAATGTTCCTTCTTACATATATCATATTTTCAGTAATGATATCTCAGCATTACAGTTATTCACTCCTAATGATAATCTACTTTAAGGTCAATCTCAGTAGCAGCTCAGATTGTCTCCAAATAAAGGCTTATTTTTATGGTGTGGAGGGCGTCTTCTGCAGTCTCTTTTACAGCTTTCTTCAAAGATAAGACTGTGTTGTAGTTTAACCTGTTAGGCAGCTAAACATCACACAGCTGTTCACTCACTCCCCCCCAGTGGGATGGGGGAAAGAATTAAAAAAAAAAAAAAAAAAAGGTAAAACTCATGGGTTGAGATAAAGACAATTTAATAGAATTCAACAGGACAGAAAAGAAAGGGAAAATAATGATAAAATAAAATACAAACAAAGCAATGCACAATGCAATTGCTCATCACCTGCTGACTGGTACCCAGCCAGTTCCCACACAGCGGACCTCTGGCCAGCTTCTCCCCTAGGAATATCACTTAGGTCAGTTGAGGTCAGCTGTTCCAGGTGTGTCCCCTCCCAGCTCCTTGTGCACTCCCAGGCTGCTCGCTGGTGGGGTGGGGTGAGAAGCAGGAAAAGGCCTTGGACTCTGTGCAAGCCCTGCTCAGCAGCAACTAAAACATCAGTGTATTACCAACATTGTTCTCATCCTAAACCCAAAACACAGCTCTATAGCTCTATACTAGCTACTAGAAATACAGTTTGCTCTATCCCAGCCAAAATCGAGGCATACTGACCAACTTAAAAAGAGATGGCAAAGCATCCATATTCTGTAATCAATCTCCAGCTACTGCATTAGACTTTTTGGTCACTTAGTCTAATATTTTGAATTGCAAAGGTGACAGGTTTTCTCACATAATTCTTAAATCTATCTTAAGGCTTTACATTGTTACTTAGTATTGTAGTATATGTGCATAGATAATATCTGGTGGAGTTATAACATTTATTTTAGAAAGCTTCTTAGTCTTAATTTAAAGACTTGCAGAAACAGAGTTCAACAGAACATTGATTATAGGATTTCAGTGTTTAATTATTGCCAGTGTAAAAAATGAGACTGATACCTAGCATAAAGTTTTCTCTTCTGGCTAGTGGATTTTGAGATAAGCATGAAAATATTGAAACTCTCTTAAAACAAATCTAGGTACATAATTTGTACTTTGCATGGCCAGGAATGAGACATGCCAGGAGGGCATGTTTTGAAATACTGAATTCCATGCAACGCAAACATCTAAGAGGATGAAGCACCCAGTGGTCAAAAATTCAGCTCACCCCCTACTCCCCCAATATGCCAGCACAGTTTACAAGGTCAGATACAGGCTCTGAAGTTCCATTCATTTTCTTCTTACCTGTTGTATAATTGAATGTTTCAGCAAATGTGGAAGCTCCTATTGGAAAAGAGAAGCCGAAACAAATCTTTCTTGGGCCAGGAACAAAGAGATCATCACGCCTGTATTCTCATCATGCAATGGGGCTCAGTATGTTAGCAAAAGTTACAATATCTGTCTCAGCAGAAATGTAACTTCTGTGGGGCTGTAACTTGAGCAGTGAAAATTTGTAAGACACAAATGGCAAAAACACATTACTAATAAGACCAAATGGGTGAAATCTACAAACACATAGGGAAAGCTTTGGAAAGGAAAGGAAAATCAGTGATTTTCATGCATTTGGGAAATTATGGTCCTGACGTAGAGAGGAAGTAGAATTCTACTCTGGCTTAATTATAAGACCAGTGATGACAAGGGAAAGGGTACAAATATAGAAGATATTTGGTTTTACAGAACCCTTGAAATGCAGAGGATATGTAAGAGTATGCTCCCAGAAGTATCCCAGAACACTTCAGAGCAATGAGACTACTAAGGCAGGGAAAGGTGTTCTGTTTTTTATTGGTTTTGTCCAATACTTCTCATGTAGTCTGACAGTAATTTACTTTTTAAGTGTGAACAAAGTGTCTATATGTGTAATACTCATACTTGCCACAAATCCTTAGAATCATTAAATGTAAAGCTAAAATTATTTCATCTTCATCCAGAGCTTCTGGAGATGCCTGGGGAAGGCAAACCTTATTTCCAAGACCTAGTCAATCTGGGCACTTTGGTGCCAAAGGATTACCAGAGTGGCTGGGGGAAGCTCATGCCTCATGTACCTCAGGCAGGGACAGAGTACATTGATATACAGCACCAGAAAACTCATGACTTATGGGATTCAAAGTCTGTAAAGTCTCTCACAGCAGTCCCGCAGTGTGCAAACGAGGGTGCTCAATTAAATCTATGACATATTTTTTTTCCTTTCTGTGGCAAATTTATCACATTCACAGCAGAGAATTTAACCCAATTTGAACAAAACTTTCAGAAAAAATGCACTCAAGTCAAATTTATCTTCTGTTTATAAATATAATTAAAATAAATACACTTTATTTTGTCACCATACGTATCACCATATCTGTATTCACATACAGATGTGAAAATGAACACCTATGTATATTTCTCCTTTTTCACTTTCCTTGGAATCTAATCTTTTTCCCTTTGAGATACACCACAGACACTTTAAGGAGCATTCTCAGTCCATAAAGCAAATAAACACAGTTTTTGCTTTCCACTCTGCATGTTCATCACTGATCCCTCCTGGTAGTGTTCAATATGAATGAGGAAACTGGGACATCATATCTGAGAACACATTTAGATGTTCCAGTTTCAGTGGAAAATAACCATCATTCCAAGTAATATTTGAAAAAACACGACCTTTTTGTTTCACAGTAATTCCAAAGGTTGCTATAAATAGCAGCAGTTACTGAAAATGCTGTGGAGTATATTACAAATGTGTTTGAATTACTGTACCAGTGCTGTGTAAAAGGCAATATGAATATGCAAAAACCATGCAGGATAATTAAAACCAGAGGAAAGCTTGTGGGATGCAAAACAAGTTACAATCACCAGTTCACCCATCCATTTCTTCCCCTTGAAGTTAAGATCTTCTAATTGAGGTGAAACTAGATAAATACTAGAAATAGAGACGAGAGAAAAACAAGCAGTGTGCTAAAAGGAAAACTTACACAGGAAAAACTAATGTGCTATGGAAGTTTACTTTTTCCTTTCTTTAACTGGAAGATAAGGAAAAAAGGAAGGGAGAGTACACAAAACTAACTAAGCCTTACAGGTTAGTTCTAAAAATCTGGGGAGATAAAACATATCCACTTATTAAGAGTAATCTCAAATCTGTGTTAGGAATACATTTAAGATATCTAGTCATGGTTTCAGTCTTTCTTTGTCACCAAAGCAGGTAGGAAACTATTTAGCTGTCACAGGCTGGGATACAGTTCATTGCTAACTTTTCCTTGCTTTTACAGATTTCGCCAAAGAAATTGCATGGGGAAGAAAATAATATCTATGAAATATTATTATAAAAATGATACCCTTATCTGCTAAAACAAGAACTATTTTGGGAAGCTGAAGTTGTCCCTTAAAGGGGAAGCTGTCACACTTCAGGATTTTCCAGGTCATTGGATTTAAAAAAAAAGCAAACTAAAACCACCGAAAGCAAGCAAACAAACCCCCAATGACACAAGGCGTTAAAGAAAAGCTTTATTAGGTTCCCCTTGTACCTGATAGCCAATCTTGAAAAAGTTTGCGTTTCCCTTTTTATAAGCATTTGAAATTTGCACTTTACCACTGGCTGTGTAAAACATACCTTGTGCACTACTTCTCCACTCCTGACATGCAAAATTCAAACAGGGAAAGGAATTTGCAAAGGACCAGGGTTCTCCTTTTCCTTTAGAGGTTTGAAACCACTACACATAGAGAGCGGCTGGCTGAATCCCAAGGATACCCATGAAAAGTTTCCCTCGGAGCTGTGAGTCCAGCCAGACAGTACACAGCTCCTGGAGTCAGGGAGCAATGAAAGAAGGGCTATGTGGCACATGAAAAAGGCAGTTTCTATCAGGTATCACATTTTAAGACCAAGTGCCTAAGTCCTTGGCTATTGCTTTAACAGGTGGGAAATCCCACTTTTCATGTTACTTTTCTTGGAGTGAGGAAAGTAAGTGCCTTTCAGTAACACCTCCTGGTCAGGTCTGAGAAATGGGACCTGTGTGACTCACGACTCCATCCATGTATGTCTGTTGGGAGGTGAGAACTAATGTTTTCAGTTCTTCATGGCATCCCACACCTTCGCTACATTAATGTGAAAATCAAAGGTTAAACCTCATTTAGAAGTAGTATGCTCTTGAACACAGAAAATTAATTTGTCCATTTTGAAGAAGCTACCCATTATCTCATTTGGCAAATGCATGGTATGCTGATTATGTTGGGTCTCAGAATTCCTATTTTTCATACTGAGGTCTTAGCTGAGTACTTAAAGACACTGGAAATCTGTCAGTTGCAGTCAAGAGAGAGCTTCATATAAATATCAAATTTAGTCAAGAAGGTTTGTGCTCTGGGTGTCAATAAAGGGCACAAGGGGGAAAGGACAGAGTGGAACAGGGAGCTTGTGTGAATGACTTCAAGCCTCTGGGTGAGCTCAGGACAGACCCCGTGCCTATGAAATAATTTTCTATTGTTAGCCTGCACAAAATGTTTGGCTGTAAGCCTACAGTGAAACCAGGCTGGTTTTGTGCCAGACTACTGTTACGAGGACAGTGTATGACTGCTGCTCTGCACATAGAAGACAAAGAATTACAGTTTTTTTCCTTCTCTGTGAAAGTCATCTTAATAACAATTACTGTAATTTTCTAATACAAATCAGTAGAAAAACCTCGTGTTCAGGCAGGTGTGCTTCTCATGCACTAGAGAAGGGAAACCTCCACTGTCTGTGTCCTGAGGGTGAGAGGAGAGTTATTCCTACCCTTGAAAAGGTGACCTACCCCTGAACATCTGATCTGAGATTTTCTGATTTCCTGCCTTGACTTTCTAAAAGCTTTTACCTTTAACTGCACAATAATCCTGGCTATCCACCCTCGTGAATAAGAAAAATGTTTCTTCATGTGAAGCACATAGCTTAGGTTTTCCCTGAGAGAACCAATGCGCTCTGAGTATATAATGGGGGTGGGGGGGTGGGAAGAGGGAAACACTTTTAGAAATATATCCAGTAATAAACAATGAGAGCAATTATGTACCTGAAAATGTTTTATGAACCCATGTCTCAGTAAGCTCTTCAGTACAGTGGTCTATAAGAATGAGTAAAAGATCAATGTAAAAGTTCACTCAAAATAATTTCATTTTATAAAATAAATTCATTCCTTTCATTCCTGCATTTTATTGTTAGCATCTGAGTGCGATTCATCCGTTCAACTGTATTTCTGCTTTACTGGTTGTAATAACTACTCAGGTTGATCTTAGTTTGGGATATTGATGGACAAACCACTTTGTTTAAGGTCCAGGTTACTCTTTCTGCTCACTGTCTTAAAATCTGAAGGTGCAAGGCTATGAAAAGAGAGAGCAGAAAGTACAGGTCATTTGATTTGGCTTTGGAGAAAAGAGTGTAGTGACATCAATCATAGCAGGATCTCTTCCTCTGCTCTAACCATACCAGTTTAACATTAATTACAGAGAATTTAAAAGGCATCTTTTTAAAGGGGAATAGCTGGGAGTAAGGCTAGATGAAAGAACTTAATAAAGTGTTATCTTTGCTGACACACATTTTGAACAGCAAAATGTGTTATCAACCTTGAATATGATTCATATTCTGTCAGAATGTTCAGGAAGTGGTAGGTTTCATTGTAGCAAAAGCAAAATGAACGCCATTTTGAATGTGAAATAAATACACAAAACAAGCATCCTAAAACATTATTTCTCTAAGGAAGATGTCACTGTCAGAAGTCATGAAATGATTTATTGTAAAGGAGACCCTAGGTAGTTTTGCTCCTCTTCTCAGGGCTCACTGACATTAATTATTTGCAGGATCTGTATATTCCAATGAAACAACAAAGATGAGGAATATTGACTCTGAAATAAATAGTTTCATTAAGTAAATGCCTCTAGGTAAAAATATGCTCTGTGAAATGCAACTCTCTTAAAGCCCTATATACATTTGTGCTGACACTGATCCTAAACTGAGGTTACTTGAGTACTTCCAAAGAGGTAAGACATATGTTAAAAAATGAGTATAACATATACATTATGTTAAAATGGGTTTTCTTAGATTGAGCTGACCATTAAATAACATAGCATTTACTTTTAAATGCCACTAGAAATTAAGACTTTTGGTAATTCTAAACAAGTTATGGTACAGCTTATATTAAATAAAATGTAAACTCATCATCTTGGTAACTGTTTCACCTAGCTGAAGACATAGTGCCCTTTTAAAATCCATTAATCCATCAGTGCTTGCCAAATTCTGCATAAACAATATTCACTGACTTTTGTTGATAACTCAGGTGGTTCATCATACTAATCCCACATGTTGGCAAGGGCCAAATGCAGACGTATATCAGCTTTTAAATTACTCTTGATAGTGTGACACTTTGCATCGGATGAATGGATAAACAGATAATATCTGAGTAAATTCAGTTTCGTTCTCTGTATTTGCAACTGTATGCTCAGCCTGACTTACTTATTCTGGCAAGTAACTATTATATTATAGTGGAATTCTTGGTTTATCTTTACTGCTATTATTTTTGTGAGAAAAGAAGTGACACAATCTCTGTTTGTTAGGTCTCACATATCAACTTTGGCAGTTTTATGGATTAGCACCTAAAATAATGGTATAAAGTGGGTGGATTTACAGGAAAATTCCATCAGAACAGTCTTGCATTCATCTTTCTACAGATTTTGCCCAGCTCCTCAAAAAATAAACAGAAAAAACAGAACAAAAAAAACTGGTTACAGTGATTCAACTTGCAGATTATATAAACAATAATCTCTCCATAATGAGAATTTAATTTTGAAGGGGTGTTTGAAATCTTCTGGATAAGCAGTAATGAAAGATGTATTTTTTCTAACAGTCGAGGTTATGGGGAAACATTTACCAGTCTCCCAACAGCTTTTTAAAATGCTGTTGATCTGTCTGATGACTGATGTCCTTCAGTATCAAGGGCTGTGTTGAGAAAACAGCATCATGTCTTCTTGCAGTTGATGTAATGAGAAAACATTGGCAGATAAGAGTGATTACACAGCAGGGTGAAAACTTTGCACCATGCCCCTGTGAACTAAGTCAGTAACACACGTTATTTTCATGAGATCACATTCTGGAAAATTAAAAATTGCAATTGAAGATAGAAAAAAAAAAAGAAGTTGCTATTATTTGTATAGGACAGTTACTCTATGACTAGTGATGGATTAATTTTACATTGTCACTGGAGCTCAACTTTTAGGGTCTTGAGTCCTGAGTGCAGTTCTTCTGTATCAAAACATGAACAAATAGCTCAGCTCTGTTTAGAGGGTACCTGTGGTATTCTTAAAGATCTACTTTCAAGAGCTTACTTTTTATCTTATAAATCTACTCAGGAGCCCTCTATAGAGGGTGCTCTGCAGATTGAGAGAAACAGTGCAATGGATTTGAAGTCCACATAACTCAGCTCTACAAGTGAAAGGCGTCATCTGTAGGCCACCAGCCCAACAGCAAGGTATCAGAGACATGTGTCAGAATAGGCTCTCAGGCTGAAGGTGAGATTTATGCCTGAAAGGATATTTTTACAAATTCTGAGCTGACAGAAGGCAGCGTAATGTCTGTGATATTAAGAAGACAATATTTCCTATTAATGGAGCAGGGACCTTGGTATTGCACATACAATTCTGCTCAATCTTATCAAGACCCATTTTTTCTGCTTGAATGAAAGATCACAGCAAGGTATATTTTGTAAAGAAAGCTTATACAATCAACATGAAAATTGAATTCTTACAGAGGAAAGATTTTAACAATAAAAGCTGTAAAAGTCCCCTGAAAGTGAGATTCAGTCCAATTTGACACAATAAATTGTTTTACCATTGAACAGAGTCCCACTAACAAGTATAGATTACATGTGTAAGACCCAGTTTTGCCTGCAGCTAATGTACCTGGAAGATGTATTAACTGTTCAGCTCTCCCGTTTTGCAGGCAGTAGAAGGAATTTGGTTCTGTTTAAGTATAGGAGGAAACGGAGAAAAAAATGAACACTAAAGCTTAAAAATGGCCAAATATTCAAAAATGTTTAATATCAGTATCTGACTTAATGTTCCAAATAGTCTAAGGAGGCTACACCCTTATCTGTAAGTAAAATATGCATTATTATTTACTGGAATACAGAATAAAAGGCAATTACATTAGCCACAGATATTAAAATGCCTGATGGGGGAACGGGAGGCACGCTATGTATTCTGCAGCATGCCTCCTTGGAAATGTTAGTGCTTCATGCTGTAACAGGCTGAAAATGAAGTGCAAACTCATCAGTGTAATTATTTCTTCCCTTTCTTTTGTGGAGGCTGTGCTGAAGGATGGACATCTTTAGCTTAATCACTGATTACATTTGTTGCCATATGAATCTGTAAAACAAGTGTAGCAAATCTATTGCTACGCTGAGTCGTTGCGAGCCCCAGTTCCTGTTCTCAAATTTGTAGCTCTGCTGTACAAAACCCAGAAAACCTACTTTCCCCTGCTGGTGGTTTGAATTGCTCTAATTTGTTCTGGTAATGGCGCCAGATGTCACAGCATAAAAGGAAGCCCGACCCGGCAAAAAAAGATTGCCATTCTGACCTTCTATTGAATTCTAGAGCCTTTGCCCTTTTTTGCCTTCTGAACAAACCCAGCACTCACAAACATGCTGAATGGAGTGGAAAAAGCAGCTTGACTCTTGTGAAAGAAGTTACAAGCAGAGCTGAGATGGCCGCTTGCCACTTCCCCTGTCAGGGTGACATCTGCCACCGTTTGCTGAGCTGCTTTTTGGGGGGTGGGGGGAAATGAACCTTCACCCCAGCATGGCTGGCCTTCTCCCCCTGTCCCTGCACCTTTGTTGCTGCTTCTTTTTTTTTCCAGAAAGTTTTTTTATTTTTCCTTCTGTCTTTGGAGTCTATCTTCTAGGATAGATAAAAACTTTATCTTATGGAGCTTCTACTTCTTCAACAACATACTGACACCATTTCTTTTCTCATACAATGAACATTTAGTTTATTATATTCACCACTCCATTTGCCTTGGTAAAATGGTTTTACATCTGTAAAAAAGCCCAGCAGAGTACATCAAAAGGAATACAGCCAGATGCCTGCTTGCATTGATAACAGTCCACTTTCATGATAAAGGCAGTCAACTTCCACGATTCATGCATCTTAGCCTTTAAAGGGTATTTTTGGTCAAATAATCTTTGCCATATTCAAGATAATCTGTGTGAAATTCTCTTTTCCTGTTTGCAGGAAGAAGTAGCAAAGCTTGGCAGTATTGATTTTGGATGCAAATAGGTATGCATATGTGTATGTACATGGATGTGCACTTTTGTGTGTCAACACATTTCCAAGGTCTTGGCACCTACTTTATTTCCATCACTCTTACTTATATAAGCCTAAACATGGCTCTGCCACAAAAATGAATAGAGAGCAGGATATAGTTGTAGCTCTTTCAAGCAGAGAAGGAGTCATTAAAAGAAAAATAAGATAAAATATTCTTAATCTTTGTCTGCTGGTTAGGGTGTAAGTACCCTTGGCAACCCAGCGATAGCATAGATTTTGATCTGTCCTCCTAACTGGCTCAGATGCACGATTCAGCATCCTCCAGGGCAGAGACATGATGCTTGGCAGAGGGCATAAACTCCCAGTGCTACATGAGGCTGCCTCTATCCAGTGAGTGCAGAAAAAGAAGGAATAAACACTAAAGAGAAGAGCAAGTGACAGTCACAGATAAGATTTGCAAATCACCCATAAGAACATTTGAGAACCAGACTATAGCCCTTGCTCATTCTATTTTTTATTTGCTCAATTAGAGAAACCCAACAAGCATGTACAGTACTTTATGATTATATTCAGCAAGCAGAGTTACACGAATAGGTATTTTGTTTGATACAAAGTGTTCAAGTGGGAAGCTTTTCTTTATACTGAAATAAAACATTCTTTTTGTGCATCATGTTCAAGAGAGTGAAAAGCAAGACAGACATTGGAGACTAAAATTAAAGTGGGCTGAAAATATAAAGGATTTTAGGATCTTAACATTAGAACCTGTCTTGGACATTAAAATATGGTTTAGCAGTGATTATTGAGTTCTTCTGACCCGCCCCATGAGATTTCCTGTAGGTAAAATTGTGAGGTGAAAATTCTCTACTATAAAAGAAATGTGGATTTTATTTTATATCTATCTTTATATTTTTATATCTTCATATCTATCTTTATATCTATCTTCATATCTTTAATCTTTATGTCAATATCACTACATCTTTTTAACATATTTTATCATCACTCTATACTTCATTAAGCCAGATCACTCATTTTGGGGTTGCTTTCATTTTACACAGAAGCAGCAATTAAATATTCACATCTTGAGGTGTTCTTTGGTTGCTCTTCTGGTTTTAAAATGGAATGCAGACAAAAAATTATGTCGATTACAGGGTTTCTACTTGGGATCAAAACCACAACTGATAGATTAGACAATGAAGAAGCTTGGAATAAATCTAGTTATTGACTCCCTGACAATACTGGAGTTCAAAAAAAACCACAGTCTGATGAAACCCAGAATAAAATGGTTTGGCTATTTCATCTTGTGTCTGATATGATCTGTAGTCAATTAGCAAAGCAAGTTCCCTTTTTTTTTGTACAGTATTGCTGTGCATTGCCAAGCTATTTCTTTGTTTGACATCTGTGTTAGACGCATGTAAGTGCTGAATTAAATTATTCTTTCATTAAAATCATTCTTATTTTTACAATTCAGGAAGTATGGTAGGCTGTCCATAAATGTGAAATGTAGTTTTTGACATGAGAATGAGACTTCATGATATTACACATACACACAAACCAAAAAATAAAAAATAAAAAAAAAAAGAAAGAGAGAAAACTCAGCAAATATACTTGCTGGGCCAACAGTTCAACTCCAAGGATTCATACTGTCTGGAGATTTCTATCCAACAGTCTTCCTTTTTTCTCCCCTCCATTCTCTTCTGTTTATCATCAGTCCACCTCTTCTTTTTATACTTTACACCAGCAACAACAAGTTGAGGTCCTTACGGCAAGTGCCTGTGTCCTGCTAGAATTGATCATTGATCCGGGAGTGTGACACGCATATGACAGAGCAAGGTCACTCAACTTCTTTTCCTCCATTTTTCATTTCTGTGCAGGTAGCTGCCACTTCAAGGTTCTTCCTCCCAGCCTGTCATATTGTTTCTTATTATGCTACCATATGAAAAATAGAAAGTACTCCAATCTTTATAAGGTATTATTTCCTAAGTATTGCTCTGCTAACAGTTCAGAAACACACTCTCCACTACAAAATGTCACTGAGGTACATTATTTTAAAAATATTATTTTATCTAGTAACAAGTGCTACTATGGGAAAAACTGCAGAGAAAAAAAGAAGTCAACTCATTAAGAATAACCTATTAAATGTTAATGAAAGTATCTTGTAAAGAAGTCATATATCTTCAGGGATGACATAAATAATAATCCAATGTGAAGTAAAAATTCACTCAAATACCTATGATAGTAACTTTTGTTGATGTAAAACACTTTAGGATGTTCCATAAGTGCCACAAGGCTATTATTTATCTTCGAGCAAAAAAAGCATTTGGGAGTTGTGCAAGGTCTTTTATTTAAAATGGATAAACCTGCATATTAAAAATAAAGCTCATGCTTTGGCATCAGTACTCCAGTCTCAAATATTCAATGTAAAGAAACCCCACATGTATTTATGTGAATACGTGAAACAAACATCCTGGCTTGTTCTTTTGTTTGGTTGACTTACCATAGTTATTTAATTCTGTGTAGGAGTGAATGGTACATTCATGGACAGGTTCCTAAAACCATGATTTCTGTCTGACCAGGGTCTGAAGCCTCAGGAATGTTTTTAAATTAATCCTAATCCAGAAGTGAAATAACTTCTCTGAAGGAAGAAAAACTATTCATTGTTCTATTTCATTGATTTTCAAAAACAAAGATTGGATGCAAATGTAAAAGTTGAGGTCAGCCCTTGCTAGACTGTCTTCATGATCTAGAAAGGACAGAAAGTATTATGCTTTTAAAGATCTTATAATCAACTCAGAATGGGACCAGAGTTTCAAATGAGGTCCAACTGCTGTAGTCACTAGTGCATATCAAAATCACTGTCCTTACTAGTTTTGATGCCAGGTTATCTGATGTTGATAAGAGCTTACAAAGGCACAAAAACAGGAACAGAAAAAAACCACATTCTGAGGCCAATGACATAAGAAAATGTAAAAGATTTCAGAGAAGTATAGACAGATAAAGTAAAAAAAAAAATGTGCTTCCTTCCACATTTCCTTCAAGGGGTTTAAAAACTACTAAAGACTGAAAATGTCTTCATCCATGCAGTATAAATCGATCTCTAAGTGATGGATAATAGGTAGAAGGATTGACTAAGGACAATTAATATACTGTTGAAAACTGATTTTCGGAACAAATTGTTCTGGAAACCTTCTGATATTAAAAGACATGATATTAACATGACCTCATATCCCAGAACCCTGGAATCATAGGAAATAAAACTGGGATGAACCTTAGGGCATCATTAGACCATTCCTTTACCCAAAGGCAGAATCAGCTGAACTTAAAACATTCCTGAGAGATGTTTGAATAGTCTGGTCTAAAAGCCAAATCTTATTACACAGCTTCCCTCCTGCATCTAGACTTCCATCACCCTCAAAGTTTTTCTTGCTACATTGTAAACTCCCGTATAAAACACCTGTATCTCAATGCCTATTATTTTATAACCAAGAAATAACACTTCTCTATACTTACTGTTAGATTTCTTCCCCTGATATCTATCCTCATTCTCTCTTGCTTAGGATGATGTTCATTATTTTCTTGTCCTACCTATGAAGATCATGGTGAATACTTTATCCTGTTCCTTCATATTTTTCTTTTCCGTTCTCCTATGTTCTTAGGAGATTTCAGCATATCAAAGGAAGTCATATACTGTAATACGCTGCCTTATCATGATTAAGCTGTTCACTATAACTGGGTAGGTCTTTCAAAATATTCTGCATGATGAGTTTTTTCTCAGTTCTGTGGGACTATCTATGACATGATCTTATTGCCTGGGTGGTTCAACACCATTCAGGTGTGATGTTCTTTATCTATCTCTATCCATTTGAAATGCTATCCTCATTGTGATACTTAAATTTCCTTTAAAGCTTTTCCTATACATTCAAGAGTCAGACTCCAATATTTGCTCTCTATCACATTTTACCACACTGCCAACTTATTACTAAATCGCTGCACCTTTTGGGATTGTGTGAATGACCAAATTTAATATTGATATGATTTAGTTGCATGAAATTCCTGGAACAGAGAAATATGTCTTTGCTTTATATGTAAAATTATTAAACTGTAACCAAAGCAAAGTAACATAATTAAACAACTTATGATACATTACAAATAGAAAAGTTCAGACCTCTGAATGTGTGCAGTTATAAGAAAGCCAATATATTTAAGTGGCCAAGTTTTCATCCTTTCCTCTGGAGTAAAAGGTACAGGGAGAAAAACCAGAAAACATAGATATCTATAACACATAGAAACAGTATGTACACATAAGGACCTATGTCCATGATTCTGTAGGCTTATCATGAGTGGTTGTGCTTTAATTTCTGATAGTTCTGTCTCAAGATGATGATATATATATAAATATGTAAGATGGAATATGGGAATACTGCACCTTCACCTCCCACAACATGCCTTGCATTCCTTGCCAAAGACACCAACACTTTAAAACAACAGCAATGCCCACTGCAGCTGAATGACAGGGCTTACAAAATGACTAGAAATTATGTGAACGTTTCTGCTTAAGAGAAATTGAGTGAAAAGGCGAGTTTGCGAAATCTGAAATGCTTTGAGGAAAGATATCCATGTTTACTATCATTTGAAGCTTACTGAAGGCCAGAACCTCCATTGCCTCTCCAAAGAAACTTCCTGCATTATTTACTGAGTTTCAGAGTAAGGACACTTGGGATCGTAATTTGCAGTCTGAATGTAGGACATATTGTATCTGTTTCACTTCTATTGATGCAATTTATGTCTGTCATGTCCCTCTTCGAAATATTAGTGCATGACTGCATCATTACAACAGTCTGTAAAACAGAACTGGAAAAAGAATGAATGGGGAAAAAAAGTCAGAAATGCTTGAAGACACAGAGAAGCTACTCTGCAGACAATAAATGAGCGCATTCTAGAAACGTTAGAAACAGTGTTGTAGTAAATGACATACAAAATGATAACCAGAAAGTATCATGTGTATGATAAGAACAAGGAAGGAAAAAAGGAGAAAACCCACTCTAGAATTGTAGTTATGGCAGAAACTGGATAAAATAAATAATAATACAAAATGCTTCATTGAAGTCTAAGGCCCTGCTAAGAGCAGTAGAACATTAGATGTAGGCTTGGCTAGATTGTCTCAGAAGTAATTAAAATACTGCAACAAGAAAAAATCTTCATGCAAGTAGATCAAAGAACAGAATTAATCTAAATATTTTGCATTATACACACCTCAAAAAATTTAAAAAAAAAAAAAAAGAAAAAAGAAATCTGCTGTTCTTTGAGCAACTAAATGGTAGTTTAATAAAAGATGAGAAAGTAACAATCACATGCAGCTTTTGTACCATGTAAAGCAGAACTATACACCGGTTTGGGATGTTAGTGGTAAAGTCACCATTTGAATCAGTAATATAAATAATCACAACACCCCATCAGTTTTTCCTCTGTAAGCATGAAATAAAATTGCTGAAGCCTGAAGTGAACTATTTATCTCACAAGATGGTAATAGCGGTACCATCAACACTTATAGGAAAGGAAATAAAACCTTCTGTTGTCTTAATCATTTTGTAGCTAAACACACAGCAATGTGTCCTGCTGCCTTGTGCCCCTCCTTCCTGGCCCTGGGGAAGAAAAACTGTCACACCAGTGCCACTGAATTGCAGAAGAGACCTGCCCCTTCCCCACCTCTCTCTGCACTTTTCCCCTTCCTGCGGGGCTTCCTGCTGTGGCGTTGTTCCCCCATCCATCTTCAGGCTACCCTCTGTTGCAGAAGGAGGAAGGCAGAGCCTCCCTGGAGCAGCAGGAGAGACCAGAAGCCATCCCCTCAACATGACAATTCAAGAGCTTGCTAATAGATTCCTCTCTGTTACTTTAGAAGCAGGGAGCCATGCATGAACACTTGGGGCTGGAAGGATTAATTTTTTTTTATCCAATGTCCTCTTTTACCTCTGTGATGTCAATTTAAGAGACTTTCAATCGTCTTCATCAGAGTGTTCACCCATGCAACTTCAATAAATAAAATAACTGGGTGTAAGTGTGTTTTTTTCTGATGGATGTTGTGGTTAAGAGGACATGACAGTAAGCTGCAAGAGTCATTATCTATTAATTTTGTTGGTTTATTTTAGTAAGCAATTTATAGCTTTTCCAGAATGTCTTTTACATTTTCCGCTCATTAATTGAGTCCCATTTATATCTTTCTTTTGCATTAAAGGATGTATTGCACTATTTAAAGTCTTAATTTAGCTCGTGTGTCAAAACTATATCTAAATGAGCCACTTACAGCACTTTTGTATGAATTGCATTATGTAAGTCTTTCCCCTCCTGCCTTTTTTATCCTTGCAGATTCAATTTCTCTGTTAGAAGATAGGAAAGGAACAAATAGAATATAATAAGCAGCAATATTAAAAGACAAACTTGGGACTGCCAAGTCAAGTTCAAGCTGTAGAAGAAATTTTAAGTGCTTGAAAAAAATGGTCCAAAACCTTGTACAAAGGTGCAAATAAGTGAGATTCTTCCATGTAAACTGGAAGAATCTTTTTTTTTCCAAACAGTAGCCTATGGTTTTGAAACTTGTAATCCCAGGCCTTTTATTTATCTGTCTTCCTAATCTGTGTGCTTAAGTTATTGCTGATATCATCAACAAAAAGAAGGTACATACCTTCTCAAGATAGTGTCTTCTTTGTAAATCAGTGGTAGGAAAAAAAAAAAAACAGAAGAAGGAGCGAGGATCAAGGCAGACCATTATCAGAACTTCTTTCTCAAAGCTGATCTAGTCTTTCAGCTTCTGACAGCCCTTAACTCTATGAAAAAAAGTAAAAAAAAGACCAAACCAAATCAATAAACATCACACACCAAACAGGGGGTTGTTTGTTTGTTTTTCCAGAAACTCTTCCAGAGGTTTTGTTTGTATATTTGTTTTCTGGAAAGTAATTTATTCTTGTTTCATATATTAGCTACTTATGATGTGAGCTAAATACTTTACTAGTTCAAATTTTCATATCTTTCCTTTAATGTCTCCATTGAATGGCCCATTGATCCCAAAACAGTATATTTACAACAGGGTACAGGAAACATCATTCTTTTCCTTGGTTAGCTAGCAGCAGGCAGTGACATCTCCCATTGGGAGTAGTACCTTTGCACTGTTAAAATGTGCGTATAACTTAGATGCTGATATTGATGTTCACAGTAATGATGTTTGTCATCTGCTCCATTGCAGACGTGAGAAGCTCTTTCCCACTTAGCGCTACATAATAAGGTGTCACTCTCACAGTTCTTCATGCTTCTTTCTTTATTCAGAGAGTTTGGTGAACTTTATTTCTACTTTCTCTTTTTATGAGCAAAACATGACTTTGTTAGATCATTTAAGGTATGTACTATATTTTTAAGATCTCAATTAACATTAACTGAGAGAGGTTTTTGCCCTTAAAACTGTATTGTCAATACAGGTTTCCTTTTGCTTCCACAGCATTTTGTTCTAATACATTTCTTATTATAAGATACAATATTGCCAGTGGTTATAATAATGATCTTTAACATCTGTTCTTTGCAAATACCAACTGTTCCTTAATTTGGTGCCATATTTAAAAACAATTACCCGCTTTCAGCCTCCCATTTTAATATCAAGTTATATTTCATATCATGGTATATTACTAGGTAGCTGATTTTGTTTCTTTTTTTGTATAGTTGATTCTTAGCTTATAAAAGATTATTATTTCTCTCACCATGGATAAATTTTATGGAGTGATTAGTATGCCTTATTATCTGCTTCCATCAACAATCTTTCAAGCTTGGCAAAAAAGAAACAAAAAATCACAACATGTTATCACGTTACCATGAGCAGGAATTTGGATGTACTAGAATTTGGGGATATCTGTACTGCATATCTAATGTGTTGCTCTTGCCTTAGTAACTACTCTTCCACACAAAGCTGAATATTCCTTTTTTTTTTTTTTTTTTTTTTTTTTTTTTGGTGATACTTTGGAAAACTGTGTTTTAGCCTTTTACTGTAAAGTATAAGGCAAGACACCTTTATGATACTTTCTTTACATCAGGCTTGGAAATCCCACCAATCCCTGGACTGCTAATGCACCTGCTCCAAACCCAAGAAATAGAACAATTCTGAATGCAAACCTTAAATGTTATGGGTTGGATAGTAAATTTTGAGTTATCATTATTTTTCACATTAGAACTTTGCTGGAGTTATTTGCTCAGATCCTAACTGACTCTCCATTTCTTCAAGAAGTGCAGCCTAACCAGCCCTCGTGCCCAAGTGAAGTCCCTCACCCCCCACAGTGGGTATCATGACACATACTTTCAACTTACTAATTTTGTGGAAAGACTTCAGTTATTAAGGCAAATGTGCCAATGTACCACCGTCTGAAAAACCTGAGCACTCTTCCAGATCTACCCTAACCCACAGGAAACATTTTTTGCCTTTCTTTATCTTCAAGATAAGGTTGGGGAGACCTGAAACCTAAAGATTTGATCAGGCTCTTGATATGGATAGTTCAGAAAAAGAAGTGGGAATCATGTCATCCCACAATCAGTTACTACATTTTTATAACTTCCTGGACCAGGTTAACATTACCAACTGTTGAAGACAGGCTCCTATTCTAGCTAGACCTTGGTCTCATCCATTGTGGTTATTCTGTTTCTGCGATGACTTCCATACTGATACTGGATCTATTCCAATTTTCTGCTGAACATAACTTAAATAACTTTGAAAGCCATGGTCATGGACAAATATCTTTAAAGATGGCTGTAAGTGGCTATCCCTGTTAATTTTATTACAGTTTAGATAAGAAGGCTGGAAATTACATTAAGTTATGAATAACACAGCTTGTAAGCCCGTATAAGTGACCAATATGGTAGAAATGCAGTCAAATACACTCAACAAGCATTTTATGTGTATAAAAGGCATAGATAACTTTTATTTTTTCTTACAGACAAGGAAAGTAATTTGAATTAATCAAGAACTGAAAACAAATTAGACACAGATACACAACTTTTGACTTTTAAAAATATCCATGAAAAACTAAACTTCTAGTTTGCATTTGTATTTATAGCTATACTTCCTGAATGGCAAGAGGCAGAAGCTGAGATGTTAGAACTTTTTTTTTTTTTTCTCTGTTTTTGATCTGCTTGAGTCACTGAGCAGAATATTCAAAATCTTATACAAACATATGCTCTTGGAAAATCTTGAGCTTTTCAGACTCACAGATACTGGACAATTCAAAGATGACAAGTGCATTGCACTGGGAGTGCTCTGGTCTGAACATACAAACTTTTGTAAATCTTATTTTTACTGTTGATAGAAAAATCAATTTTCTGATATTTTGCTGATTATGCTTAAAATGAGCAGGTCATATACAGATGATGAATTATTTTTTTAATTTACAAATATCAAACTTAACCTTTAAAAAGTGCAGTAGAAACTCTTATTTTTCATTGAAATATTTATATTACATATTTCTGGGGGTGAAGGAACTTACTTTTTTCTCTGTATGTACAGTACCGAACACAACAAAAATGCTATTTGTTAGTCTCCTAGACATTACTGCATATAATATGAAAAACTAATAATATTATGAACCTAGTGGGGTAGCACTTCAGAATAAATTAATTTCTTGAGCTGTGCCCTTAATTTTTACAGAATAACATTTCCACTAGTTTGAAGGATTTATGAAATAAAATCAAGTGGTAAAGACGTAAGATGAAAGAGTGAGTTGGTTTGTGACAATGTATTGGCCTTAGAAGCAGAAAGGGCAGAAAGTCAAATACAAATAAAAATGAAATATCTTATCATTGACCTCTAGGCAATGAATATTATTCCTTGTAATAAGGACTGCTAATTTTATTACTTACAAATTATATTTTGAACAGCTCTACATTCCTTTTCTATATTGCTTATTTTTAGAACGATTATAAATTTTAGGTTAAAAAACCCTATAATATCTAACTTTTGTGTTATTTGACATTAAATACATAAGATGAGAAAAATCTTACTACCTTGTTTGATTAATCTTAGGATATTATTCTGAATACTTTGTTTCTGCTTTTGCTGAAGGTGGCTTTTTTGAAATAGTCCTACTGGCATATGATACTTTACATACCCACTGTAGCTCGTTAGTGAGGTAAATTAATTGAGAAAAATTAACCTGTGATGTTTGTATCAGAGATTCTTTGGGCACTTAGGGACAAAATCATATAACTTTCACAGGAAATATCATTACTAGACTACAAGCTGAATTTATTTACTGTGTAAAGAAGAAATATTTGAATGTTAATGTTCCTCTCACATAGTTTTCAGAAAAGTTTATCAACCAGGAGAAAATAACATTTTTTATGTCAATCAGTTGGCATGATATATGGCTTGCATTGAATTTTTTTGTAGAACTTGGTTTACTGCTTATAATAATCACATTAAAGTTTAGTAAGTTAGTGAAGCTTACTTTTTTTTTCTAATAATTGAACATGCAAAGTATATGCTTTGACCAAAGAAGAGACTGTAAAACCAAAGCTATTAATATCTTCTTAAATTTTCTTCTTTAATCTTTTAACTGAAGTGAGAAGATAATATTTTCTTTTTCATTTATTGTCTATATTGTGCATGCCTGTGTGTATACTAAATAATTTTTTGCTTTGTTCAGAATGCTGAACAAAGTCATATAAATAATTATGCCTAAGTCTTTACTTTTTTGCTTGATAATCTCAAAAACTTCATGCTACAGAGCAAACATTAACTCACTTAATGAACAAAGAATCCCAAAATCTGAAACACTGTGGTACATGCATTCTTATGCCACCAGTTGGGTGTATTCAAGTTGTAGAGCAGATTTCTTGGATTTCTCTGAATAAATTACTCCCAAATCTTGTATGGAAAAAAAGGCAACAAACGTGTAATCTGCAAAATCAATAATTTGTTACTCTAGTTAAAGCCTTAAGAGTTTAATGAAATAATAATTATTATTAGTCCAATTACCACCTTAATAGGTTGTAGTTCAAAATATATACAATTAAAATTAATATGCTTGAATTTCCTAGTATGTTCCATTTTTCTTTGGTAGTATTCACCCCCTCTAGTGCCCTGATGGGTGCTGAGGTCAATAGCTTCAATGTGGGTTGAAGGAAATTGTACACTGAAACCTCAACATCCCTAGCCCTTCACTGGAAGAAGCTAAATGTTGATATGGATAGCATCTTCCCTCTCACTGCCTGAAGAGGTTTTTTATTTTTTTACATTGGTAGTACCTTGCTCTTTCTTCACTTGTCTGTAGGACCATGTCACATCCAAATGCATTATATATGGTATGTTTTACATGTTTACCCAGGTTACCAGGTTGCATTCTTTTCATAAACAGTCGTATCTCATCTTTGGTACCATCCTATGCCCATCATTTTAAGGCCTCTGCTCTTACCCTGTGCCTCCCCCCCTCCATGCAACATTGGATAATTGCTTTTATGGTTAAACAAGCTAAAAAAGATCTTCAGAGATGAGTCCAGACAAAGCCTAGTAAATCTTAGAGCATGTGTTATTTTCTCAACACAAAACCTGTAACCAGATACAAGCAACGACATCATTCTACTTGAGCTAGAAGGCTTCACTTGCTTTCTTGAAAAAGACGGTCCTAAGAAGATGCTTGAAGTCAATTTATAGGACCATAGACTGACTTACTAATTTTTCCAAAGTCAGCCAATAGGTCATTGACAATGGAACTTGGATTAACTGATTGTCTTGGTAGACTCCAGCATAGTAGATATTTTTCTTCAATTCTTCTTCAAGTCTGGAGCATATTTGTAATACAGAATTTACAATGGTATATGCCATTTGATTTTGTTTTCTGTAACATTGCTTAAACTAACAAGCTGTAAATCTTGAAATTGCTACTTTCTTCACAACAAGTACAGTCCAGAGTAATGGTAGCAAAGATCTAAACAATAGTTGGATTTAAGAATTTACTTTGCTGGAAAACAATGCTTCTATAAAGATGATAAAATGGAGAAAACAATGCTGGAAGAAACCAAGCTGGGAAGTCCATCTGCTGTAGTACAGAGTTATATAGATATGGATAAACTCTTTATTAAGTTTAGCTCTGATACTCATCTTCGTACCAATTTCAGTGATCTTCCATACTCCAACCAAGTAACCTCCAACACTAGAGAATCCTCTATAACATACAGGGGCCCTGCATACCAGGACATGTTTAGCTTTCTAACACATACAGTATTCATCACTAAGGTTAAGATGAGGGATAAGATAAAGAGCTATACTTTCACTACTACAAAGTAAATAAATTTTATGAGGGAACATAAAATCACATAAGCTCAGAAGTGTAACCACTCAGATAAACCCTACCTTTTGGTACCTTTGGTACATTGGTACCTGTGAAAGAAGCTACATATGTCACCTCTGGATCTTAGTTGCTAGACTTGCGCACTCAGATTTCTACTATCTCATGCATCTTTGCACAGTTTTATGGTGTAAACATTCAGATTTCAAATCTGAATTTGGATACAGGCATGGCATTTCTGTTGAAGAGAAACGAAGATTTAACCTTTACAGTTTATAAAATATTCATGTATTAAAAAAATAGATACAGAGAACAGTTTTGCCTAATGGTCAAATGTACAATTTTGAGGCTGCAATTTAAGCATTATTTCAATTTGTCATATTGGAATTAAAACAACAGCAACTCCAATAAATTACAGGACTATACTAATGAAAATTATGCCAGACTGAAAAATGTTTCATTTTTCCCCCCTGTGAAATAAAGGCCAAACATTTTAATTAGTTTAATAGCAATAATAATATGAATGCTACTTTTAAGTACTCTAAGGTGCAGTCAAATTTGAGACTGGGCCTATAATAAGTGTTACTGGTGCTCTTGAAGACATTTGGCAAGTTGAGTAAATAGCAATGTATTTCTTTTGCACTTCAGGAGGCAAGGCATTTGGCCAAGGTCAAAAGTAGAAAGTAGAGCTTCAGTGTTTTGTACCAAACAACAGAATTCAAGTGCCTGTGTTGCATACTGGCTAGATTTAGCTTCCTGAATCCCTAAACCCTTTCTAAAGAGTAGAGTCATGGCAATGACAGTTCCTTCTCTTATCAGCCTCCTTCCTTGTGTGAAACCCCACAGCTTTGCTGATTGCACAGTTGGTGGGGATGGCTCCTGAAGGCAGTGGCCTGACTGCTGCACGAGCTGTTCTCCATCTGGCTGCGGGTGAGCTGGCCAGCACCCAAGGCAGGGCTGACCTTGCTTCTGGGCTACCCACACCTTCATCTGTCTGGGATCTTGCTGTGCTTCTCATAGGTTCCTCTTCCCTTCCTCCTGACTGCCAGAAAAACTGGTCCTCCATCTGGCTAGTGTCCAAGCTGATCCAGTCACAGTTTCTCCATCTGGTTTATTCTTGGAAAGATGAACTGGATGTTCTTAATTTAGAATAGTCAGTTTCTCCCTACCTTCTCTACTCAGCCTACTTACTGCATCTACAATATATTTAATTTAGGCTAGATTTCTGCATAATTGTGGAGAGGATGTCTGGCTGTTTCTCTCTCTCTCTCTCAATCTATCTTTTTTTTTTTTCCCCCTTTGCTTCTTTTCTCTTCTCCAGCAGCTAGCAGAAAGTTTCTTAAATACTGAGAAATTGTCAGTTACAATATCATTTTTCCATCTTTAAACAGCTTTCCTGTTTATTCTCTGCTGTTTTGTAAAAACAATCCCCCCCCCAAATAAAATAGCTTAAAAACTTTATTTATATTTTTACTGTATTTTCATTGTCCTTGTGATATATCACTATCAACTACACACATATATCCCTTCCTTTCTCTCCAGTGGGTGAAGCTCTTTAACAACACACATTTATAAAAATTAATTCCTTATGTACTTCTTATATGCTCGGTAACAAATGGTGAAATGCACAAACAGATGATAGCTTTAAAAGGGAGAGCTTCTGTGAACATATTTATTTCACTATAGAAATATCTCTGTGACTAGGCTGATTTTATCACACAACATTTTGTTTGTTGGTTGACTGTTCCTCTGACTCTCAGAGGTCAATGTGTTTCCACGCTGTTACTCGCAGCATTCATGTCAGGGTCTTCAGCTGGTCTAACTGGCGTAGACTTCACAACAGTCAATGAAGCTAGATAAGTTTACATCTGTCCATTCTGCTTGCAGATCAAATAGGAGCATTTTACAAGCAGCAGTTACTCAGTACTATCTATCATCTGACCTGTCTTTGACATAGGACAGACTCATGTTATACCAGCTATAAACCTGTGCTAGGGAATGCTATGTTAACTCTTTAATAACAACTATAGTAGTATTTTTTTAAAAAAAGAACCCATAACATTTGATATTTTTTATGAACAATTCAGGATTGTGATGTTTAACCCACATAAACTGATCTGCTGGTTGCTTTAGGGTTTCCATTTATTTTAGTGAAACTTCCAACAATTTTTTAAACAGAACATCCTGTTAATACTTACAATTGTACAGAGATACTAATAAGGATAATCTCACTCTGGATGTTACAGTGAGAAATAGAGAAAAATAAATCACACTATAAGCTTGATTTCAGATACTTTACAGAAAGTAGAGTGAATTATTTCAGCTGAAGTCATTAATTTGGCCCTCTTTTGGGGAGGGTACAATGCTTTAAACTCAGATTTTTTTCTGCTTTTAAAAATAATTATTTTATTTAACTAAACCAGTAATCCTTCCATTCTGCAATAGGTATTAATATGGTGCAAGCAATCACATACCCTCTAGGTAAAAACAAAAGGAAACAAATTAAGATTAGTGTCTTTATAATTACATTTGAGGTTAAATTGTCGTGCCCAGAATGCAATTGCAAACTCTGCATTAAATTATCTTGTGTCAAGGGTCTACCTCTGAGCCTCAATGCAAAACACAATCTCCAAAAAAAGAAAAATCTTCCCCCCAAATTTTTCCCTCTGATTTAGAATAACAAATAAAAAGAGGGGGCAACTCCTTTGAAAAAAGGGTCTGGGGGGTGGGGAATTGGTGTCAAACAAAGCAAGGTTCTTCTAATTTCATTTTTGATGGCTTGAAAGATTTTTTCTCACTGTGTAACTGAAAAGCCCAATTTTTTCATTCTAGAAAACCAGAGAGTTCAAAAAAAAAAATTGCCTTACTGCTTTCCCCTATCCTGTACTTAGAAATCAAAAAAATGTAGAGATGAAAGGCGGTCCATGGGGCACAGAGTGAAGGCACCTTGATTTATGTCATCTTCTTAGCACCCATTAACAAAAAGAAAAAAATATTGCTTCTACTTTCCTCTCCCTCTTGGCAAGAGGGATGAGATTTGGAAATTTTCCTTACCCAGCAGCTCATCTCAAAGGCTTTTCACTTTTCACAATTGTCTTCCAAGCTACCATTTAGGCTTTGCTGGTGGGACATGGGATGAAATGTTGACATTATTAAATTCTTCAGTATGAAATTCTTCATTTTAATTTAATTTGTTCTTTCTAATTTCATTCATTTTTGGAATGGAAATGTCATGGGGATTAATTAAGAGGAAAAAGCCCCAAAACACATTGATATTTCTGAAATTGGAATATTTCATTTAGTTTTCTTGAACTAATCCAACAGGGTTATTTTTCTGACATTGAAATTTGTGCTTGAATGTCATTTCCAAATTAGGCTGACCTGGCCATGTAATCTCTATACCAATTCTCATACTAATCTCGACACTGGTTTTTATACTGAGAGGTTATAATGAAGAAGAACACTGGGCTGATCAGTCACATCTAGAGTTTATTTTTCATGTTCAAACTCTCCAATTAGGCTGTAGTCAAGAAACAGCCAGTAGAATATAGCCCAGAGATATTTAATTGCTCTAAAATAGATTTGGTCTTCATGAACTTGCATTTAATATTTCTAGTATTTCTTCTAGCTTCATGCTTCATTTTTTTCTACATGTAAATGGGTATACTAATACTTACTTCACTACCTACCATAGAAGTAGAGTAGCCATCTAACATTTGCAGCAGACTGATCATGTATGTGAAAAAGTGTATGAGTTACATTGCTAAGCAAATGGAAATAAATATTTGTCTTGTTATTCTTAAACATATTTTATAATACTTCACGACTGAATTCTGACTTGCACTATATATGATCTGTATTTAATAGCAGCTGCTGTCCTCTCTGCAGAAGACAGGTGGGAGAATATGAACTAGTTACACAAATCAGCTGAATCCAGGCTCTTTTTAAGATGTGATCACCTGCGTGAGACTTTGGGCTAAAGACAGAGGTGAGAATACATCCCAAATTTTGCTCAATCTATATCTGAGCAGTGTGTAACAGTTAGAGAATAAGGCAGTGTTATTCCTTCCGGGGATCATCTTGAAGATTTTCCTCCTCTAAATTTGCTGCTATTGGTTGTGTCTTGTGGTGGCAATATAAACAGAAAATGATAATTAGGTGTCTGCATATTATTTTCTAAACATGATGTATTTTATCATACCAATATTCCCTGAGAAAAGGAAAGTGGAAATGAAAGTAAAGGAGAAAGGAATCATCTTTGGAAAGCTCTGATTCAGATTCTTTTAACTTAGAAAATGATACACCATTTTCACAGACTTTTCACACATACTAAGTACACACTTAAGTAATTATAATTTGTTGCAATTTATTAAGCTTCTGTCCCCTCTGGGGGGGAAAAAAAAGGAAAGAAAAAAAGGATTTCATAACAGAGAAAGCACAGAATCCTGTAGGAAAAATGCAAAACCACACAAGCTGATCATTAAATATTGAAGCAAGTAAGACACACAGAGATTTTGAAACTGATTCCAAATAATTCCATGAAAAAGAGTCTCACTGGTATTGTAGATTAATCCATGCATTTTTGTATTTACACTGCCTCATGTGTAGCTTCTAACTCCTGTTCCAGAAGCTGTGATTTATAACATATTTTAGTGTGAACTGAATTTTAGTTGCAGTGGAATTATTAAAGAAGTGGATAAACCCCCCCATCTATTCAACAAAATTCTTCTATTCAGCATAGTATACTTATTCTGTATAGTGATTTTGGTCAGGAATGAAAAAAAAAAATATTGCATTTCATCCTATGCACCCCTACAAGTCCCACTTCTCTTTCCTCTCTTGGTCCCACTTGGCTCCTCTCGGAGCTGTGCCTCCCTTAAGTGTTAATAGGTAAGACTTGCTTTCGGAAAAGCCGCATATCTGAATCCCCATAAAACATCCACCTAGAAATGGTAAAGGCCTCAGCAGTAAAAAAAAAAAACAAACAAACAAAACCAACAAACCCCAAACCAACACAAATCCCCAAAATTCAGTATTGAGTCCCCAGAGATGAAGATATTATGAATGTTCTTATTGCTCTTGTTCATACTGCACTGCTGTTATTTTCAAAGCACCTATTCTACCTTTTAGCAGCCTGGAACGACCTTACCTAGCCTGGCATAATTCTGCTTAGCTTGACGAAAATTCCAAATGCTTATTCAAAACACAAGAGCTATGGTTTGGGTATAGAAAATTTGGGAGAATCATCCCCCTTGAAACTTGGAGTTCTATCACTCTTCCTCCCTGTCCCTCACTGAGTAAATTCAACTTGTCTGATATCAGATCAATATTTGAATAAACTACCTTATTTTCTCCATGATATATTTGCAAAAATTATAAGCTATTACTTGAAAGTTGGAATTACCATCTATAAAAAAAATCAAAGAATAAAACTTCACTCTTCTCATATTTCATGCCAATGATCTATAAAAATGTAAAAACATCATAACCTGCATGATATTCAGAGAATGAATATGGAGATGAATACCTCCCTTTCTGCTCAGTTTTAGATTACAGGAGCAATGTATTCCTATGCAAAACTGAAGACAGGACTTACTAGATAAGTTGCTTGTTAACTACATATGTTGCTTTTATATAACAGCTTGCCATAAAACTGAGCAGACATTTGACTAACTTCATTTAACTTTTTCCAAAATATGAAGCTTTTGAAACTGCTTCCTTTTTAAAATAATCACCTTTATTTGTAGATAAAACCATAGCTTCTTAGCTTCTGAAAACAAATATACATACAATTTATTCATTTGTTTTTCACCTTCTAGAGACAAATATCTTAAAATAAAAAAAATTATTTTTGCTTTGGGTATAAAATCTTTTTTTTTTTCTCTTCCCTGTGTTTTATGAGAGAAATCCCCCCTCAGGTGGATAGAACTGAAATCCTATCACTGAATTTCCTTTAAACCCCTGCTTTGGGTAAATGTAGCCCATGATCACAGTAAAAGAACAATTAAATATGGTGGGGTTTGGTTTTTTGGGTTTTATTTTTTAGGTTTTGTTTGTCTCCCCTTTTGTTTTTCAAGATAAGACTTTGCCCTTGCCTCTCTGTATTTTGAATTCTCCTCATACTGGAAAGTGATTAAGGGAAGAACTGTTTACCTATGGTCCCACTGTATGAACTCAAGAGAATGAAATCTTCTGAGATCAGTCCAATTAGGCGAGTGTCAAAGAGGAGGATACAGTCTCATTCATCTTGAATAAGAACTGGCCCCTTTTTAATCCTTTTTGTTTTTGTTTTTGTGTTTTTTTTTTTACAGGGTTCTTTATTCTGTTTAAAAATAAACAGTGCTTCTAGGTTTTCCCATCCTTATTTTTCTTTAGTTTCTGGAAAATTTAATAGATTTTTAATAGATTTTCCTTAAAAAAAAGATAATTAACTCTACTGAATTCTTAGGACTCTCTTTCTTCAAGTCATTATAGCACATACATATATATCCACAAAATATTATTGGTCATTATATTTGAACAGAAATTTAACTTTAAAATAAATTGATAGATATCATATTACAATTGGCTGATCATTAACCAAGTCTTAAATTGCATAGACATTTTAATTGCAATTTTATTATCAAGTTCTTGCCCCCAAGCAAACACCTCATTTAAGCTATAGCTCTTAGATGGCTAAAAGTCCTATTTTTAATCACATGAGACAAAACGAAAAAGGGAAAAACTCCAAATAATTTAGCTAGAATTCTGAAGTTTCTCTCCCAGTCCCCAGTGTCTATATGACAGCTCATTTATTTATTTAGGTAAAATAAAGTTCACTCAACTCTTCCAAACCTCCAGTAATGTTTTGCTCTGGCAATGAGTATTGCTACTCACATGTTCCCTCAGAACTGGGTTGCCCATTCATGCTGATTGTGCTACTGATTCTGCTGTCAGCAAGCAACGGGTGTCCCCCTGAGGAGCGAGATGATGTTAAGCTTTTAACACACCTTGGAGGGAAGCTGTGACAGCGGCTACTGAAAGCTACCATATCCCTGAGATCCCTCTCTGCAGGTCTATGAGATCAGGAAAGAACTAACAGGGTAACTGTTTTCCTTAATATGTGACAGTCCAAACTATTTCCTTTCAGTGTTAATATCAAAAAGCCTGCCTGTTATTAACAGGTGCCTAGAAAAAGAAAAGCGGAGGCTGTTTATCACATGAGAGCACTGTACTGGGAATAAGTTCCTTATTGCTGCATGCCATCTGTACCTTGTTAAAAGTCCCTCCTATTCTGTCCAGTTCTCCTCATCAGATCTTCAGCAAATATTTCCAAGAAATTTCCATTTAAATTTGCTTCCTACCGCTCATCTCTGCTCCCTTCACATGGCACATCTTACTTAGATTACATCCTGTGACAAGATTCAGCATTTTCAGTAAATGAGCATATCTTGTTTGCTAACGGTGAACAATGGTTTTACCTTTTCTTAGACCTATGTCTAGTTAGTTCTGACTTGGCAAATGAAACATCACCTCTTCTGTATTGCTAGAAAGCCAGTGAGAAGCAGCATCGGTAAAAAAGCTGTTTTTCCAGGTGGTAAATGGTAACATATCACTGAACTCCAATTACACATTTTCAGTTTCCACAGATCCTAGGAGAGCATCCTTCTCCTCCTCCCATTTTTCTATTTTTCATCCACTACACCTCATGCTGCGCAGAGCTGATGTCAGACCATGGACCAAAAGTAGGATGCAACCATTCTTACTAAATGGCAGCTCTCCCAAAACATTTCTGTTTCTTAAACAAACAAATACATAACCATCACTAAGAACACAGTGTCATCAAAGAACCTTAAGCTGTATAATATTGTGTTTGCTCTGATTTGAGGAAAAAAAAAATTAACCAATCTACTTCTTAAAAGTGGAAACTTTAAATAATTTGATAAATTGTATGTTTATTCCCAGTCTGATACAGAAACTATATTACTTATACTGAAGTAGTTAGGATGAGATAATTCTCAAGAAGTTATCAGGAGATTACCCTCAAAAGACCGAGAAATAATTCTGAATGATGTCACTAAAATCCAGCTGCTCAGGTAGTGCACACAATGATTTTCTGTAGAGTATAAGGCTTTCTGACTGTGTCAAGATGGGCATAAAGGATGGGCAGTTTTCCTGTGTTGCTTCAAGCCCATTAATTTCAAGTTTTAAGGTCTGTGACATTAGAGGGTTTTGTATTTATCTGAAACCGGCTGATTTGCCCCTGACATCTAGACGTAAGTACAGTAAACAACAATTCATGTTAGCCAAGGTACCAGAGCTCACATGCATCAATCAGAAATGTTCCCTTTGCAGACCATGTTCTGCTCTGCTGTTGTTCTCTGACCTGGCAACACTATCTAGTCATGTTTTCTTATAGTATTATGTATGCTGTAGAATCATATTTCCTCGTTTGCTACCTTTTGTATTCTGGCCATGAGATTCCTGAATGTCTGAGTAAGATCTGCAGGGCTGGCCAGAATTTACTTTCCTTCCTTTCCAGAAAAATATATGTTAACAATATGTGACAAAAGTACAGACAAGAGTTTTTCAACTTCCACATAGTCACAGTGCTAAATTTTCTTAGACAGGATGAGGAAGAAGAAAGAGGGAGAGGTAACTTTTCTCAAGATGTCAAAATTTTCTGTTTAAAGGATGCAATTTCAGGATAAAGAAGTATCTTTCAGATGAAGGTATATTCATTCCTTAAGCTACTAATTTTATAGTGGAAAATATAAAACTGTTTTAGAAGTTTTTGGTGGTTTTTTTTTTTTTTTTAGTTATTAATGGGACACATCGAGTCTGACAAAGTGTCATGTTTGTTATTTTACCATTTAGGACTTCTCAGAAATCTTTCTGGACTGGATCTAATACTGATGTAACACTAAACTCTAAATTATCTCACCATAAATACGTCTTACAAAATCATTACAGAAGTGTTACTATAATCCACAGTTCTTGTTTGTTCCCAAAATATCCTTATTTCTTTGTGAGCACAAGAATGTACAATGGATATTTGAATTATTGTTTAAAATTTCCTAAACTGACTTAAGACAAAACTTATTTTCTATGAAAAAATTATAGCCTGTTGCATAATTATTCCACAAGATTTTTGAGGGTATTTTTCTTTTTTTGTGAGGACTATATTATTTTTATTATATTTTTCATTTGACTAAAAACCCAACACTAACTAGCAGACAAAAATTAACTTTTGTAGACAGTTACAAGAAGAGTACAAGGATTTATTTCATATTTCTCAAAATATATATGGACATAAACATACCTTGGGCATATGTTTTTTTCTCAATGTGAAAATTTTATGATTCTTGAAACTAAATTATTTTGGCAAAACAAAAGGCTGGAGGGCAAAAAACAAACTGTAGAAACTCTCTTCTTTAACTTGTGTGACTACTCTAAATTGATCACTTGTTTCCCTGACCAATCTCTAAACAGAGGGCTTATCCCTTTCACTTGCAAAATACTCACACAAAATGAATTACCTTCCCACCACCTTGGTGATTTGCCAGGGAGTACTTTATTTTTCCACTAGGAAAAAGAAAATCAGCTTGTATTTTGCTTGCTAGAGCCTTCTGCATTTTAATTCTGAACTCTGAATGAACATCAGAGAGGCCTTATGATGTTTTGCACAAAAGTGCCTGTGTTCATAGTTTTACTCAGGGCACCCAAAATAGCATGCAGTAACCAGTTTCATACAGTGAGTTTTCAAAACTAAAAGCAGAAGTGACTTATACTGGCAGGAAGCTATAACTCCTAAAGCTTTCCGAGGATCTGTGAAGTCAAAGAGAACTGCTTACTTCTCTGCATTAGATGCTTTATTCAACTTTTACAATATCCATTTATTTAAACCTAGAAGGCCCTGAGGTTACACAGGTAAGATCTCTATCTTTTTTTCTTTATTATCTTCAAAAATCAAATTTAAACATTTAGCTGGGTGCCTCCAGTGCAAAAACCACAACAGGCAAAGACAAACCCAGAAGCCACTCAAAACCTCTAGAAGGAGAAATCTGCTTTTGTTGTTTCCTCAGAGTCCACTGACTAACTTCTAGAGCTGTGGAAATCTGACTAAGTTGGATTTACCAGAGGAAATACTTACTATGACTGTTTTGTGTTCAGCTTGCACATTAAAATTTTCATGCTGATGATCAGTCTGTTTTTACAAGACCCCCACTTCTGACAGACTGCTTGGGATTGCTTAATCTACACTTATGCAAGTGATTGTCACTAAAATGTGCTTACAGTTTCTAAGGGCAACACTGAGAAAAGTGAAAAGTCTCTTATTTTATGGGAACACTTAGAAATACTCCCTGGCTTGCTGTTCTCCATTGTCCTATAGCAATAATAATATCTTTTTTTTTTTTTTTTAATTTTGTCTTAACTTTACACTCCTGCTTGTGTTCCTATTTCTTTTTATAATCCCACACATAATAACTGCAAAGTCTTTCAGACCACAAAAAAGGGATGCCTCTACTTTTGTTGGATCTCAAGAGTAAAATGTGACTGATTTAATAGCTGCTGATTGGTTATTTAAATGCTGAATGTCTGTCAGTTTGTTCATTTCTACAAATTATTTTGGTATGAAACTGGTAGGAATTACTTGGCTTTTGGATTATATCATTATTTTTAACAGATTATAACTTAGAATCAGTTGTGGTTGCAAAAGCACTCCAGATAAACTGTTTTTAATTTATACAAGGATAAATTTGCACTAAGGTGTAAAAATTGATCTGTGGACTCAATTTTAGGAGTTATGATACATTTCAATGTTAAGCATTTTTCTGTTAGAAGTGTTGAACCAAGCATTTACATAAAATGAATGTAGGTCTGTGTCTGGAATTCAGACTTTCTGCATTTTTACAGACTAAAAATGCATTGGTGTGAGAGCTAGAAGAAAGTGGAAATCCATTCTTGGAATTACTTTTAGGTAAAGGAGGGAGGAAGAGAAAGGGACTTGCCACCAAAATATTCTAAGAAAAGTAGCTTAAAATTAAAAAACAAAATTACAAATCTACTATGGAAAACCATGCTTTTCTAGAACCAAAATGTAACTATTTTAGCCTAGAGTTAGGTAATTTGTGAAATTATAGTGCACATTTGACATTCAGAACTGCTGAAATGTAGAATATTTTAAAAATGAACTTAATATGTTGCCTCTCTCTTTTGGAATGCTTTGCAATTACCCACCTGAAGTAAATATCAGATGACATCAGCACATTTTGATATTGAAATAAGAAAGAAATATGAGATGTCTTTTAGAGACAGATCTTAATGATGCCCATGGTTTAAGCTAACTGTTGCTTTTTGTCATTGTCTTTTTTTTTTATTTGCTTTGTTACTTTATAACTCCTTGGTGTGAAATTTCCATTGTGTACTCTTTGCGTCACATTTACAAATATACTTGGAAACTTCTTGTTTAGCTTAATCAGAAAGATTTGGCTACACCTTAAATCAGTTTAATTTAAACCAGGTAACTCTGCCAACAGGCCAAACAATACAATAGATACTACTGAATTAAAGTATTAGTTCTTTTGTAGGTGAAAACCATTATTCTCGTTTTACTTTGCACGTCACAGAAAATCTTAATTTCTACCACAGGCAGTACAAATGTGTTCCACTATGGTCTCTTAAGTTTTTCTCTATTTCAACTATGTTCCCAAGCCTTTTTGAGCCTACATAATGCTAAAGGAAGGAAGGAAGGTGTAACAGAATGTCTTCCTTATTCATTCTTTCAATCTTCTTAACCCAGCAAAATAATTGTTTCTGAAGATGAATTAATTGAGGGGCCAGAGAGCGTGTATGGTAGCCTCAACCATTCTGGCTAGCCTCAGTATTGTGGGAGGTTTCATTCCAGACCCCACTAAGTAGACAAGGTACATGACCATTACAGAGGAAGTTGATGAGGATGGAGCAATGTCAACATGACCACAAGTGACAGACCTGGGAACATAATTGTGCTTTACATACTCAGGTCCAGGTCTCCTCTCTGCAGCTGCGGTGCCTGTAGCATAGAGGGAATTGCAGTTGCTGCTGTTAACAAGCTGAAATGGTTGACAATGTTTGCAAAAGGACATGCCTCCCAGGCTTTCTATCAGGGCCACAAACATAGAGAAGACCTTGTAAGTGGAAGGTGATATTAAATTAGAATCGCTCATTCTCAGGCTACTGACCTAACTGTTAATCTATCTCCTTTTGAGACAACAAAATTAGAAACATTCAAATAAACAACAATATAAAGGATATTCTTTTGGGAAAAAAAGAAAAAAGAAAGAAGTAATACCTCAGTAAAAAACTTTGTGTCTATGAATATAGTACTGCGACTAAAAATACAATAATACCTTAAATAAGATTATTAAGACTATCTTAAGGGAGAACTCCAAAGTTTATATATTCTGATGCAATATTAAATTTGTGGAGGACAAACTCTTTTTTATATTGGAACTATTTTTTTTTCCCCACTTATGAGTGACAGTTTTGCAACCTTAAAATTGCTAGCTAAAAAATTAGAGGAAGCATAAGCTGTCACTTAACATTTCCCTGTTTTACATTTTACATGGAGTTATAACACATTGAAAGCCCAAACACATCCTAGTAGAGTAAATTATAAAATATAAATAACAAAAGAATAACTGAATTCAATGTAACTGAGCACTGTCTTTATTTATGTATTCTGTTTCAAATCTAGCCAGGATAAAATCTCTGCAAAATAAACTCTTTTTCAGTATTTTATAGATCTTTAAGACAGTCAGTGGTAAATAACATGAGTAAATAAAATAGCAATTTAAAGCTCTTGAATTTTCATTTTGCTTGAGAATTTTCTGTTTAGAAGTGGTTTTGCAACTATATTAAGCAATATTATATATTGTTATTCTATCAACAAATATTTAAAATACCCTGCCCTCATTCACATGCAGCATAAAGGTTTGTGGCTCTTCATTGTTAGCATTCTGATGGTGTAGCCAAACTGATGAATTGTCCTCAAATACAAAGATTACAAGATTAAAAGGGATTTTAAGAGGCAATACTTGGCAAATGGTACAGACACTGTGGTTACACACTCCTTTCCCTGTAGAAAACCTTTTCAGAATGGTGAATAGGATATGTAGAATATATGGGGAACAATTTACATGGCAACATGTTGCCATGTAAATTGTTCCCTCCCATAAGTTGAAGTGGGATAATGCCATCTTTCAAAACTGGTCAGAAAAAAAAAAAAAAAAAAAAAAAAAAAAAAGATGACCAAAAGGCTTTGCAAAGATTACTGTATTTACTTAATGGCTCTTTAACAGAATTTATCAGGAGATGGAACGAGGAACTGCCTTATATTAGTCTGTAAACAGATTGCGGTTCACTGGATGTGGTCACAAGTGAACAGTGCTCACTTCCTACACATTTTACTCATGGTGACTGCATATGAGAGCCAAAACCCGAAAATATGTGAACCTTTGTTAAATTATTAATCTGTGATTTCTGGATGATTGGAAGCACTCTGAAAATTTCAAGAAAACTGCCAACAAACTTCACAAATAAAGCTGAGAAATTCATAATGCAACAGCATGTAAGAATTTATATAATCCAAAATTCTCTGAATATTCTCTCCATACTTTTTGAAATTTAGTGAAAACAGTCATACAAGCACACATGCCCATACGCAAACCCATGCTTTGTGTTACATGTTGGCATGAGGAGTAGTCTTTGATTGCCTTTTGACATATCCGGGATATTTGGGGTAATATGAAACAAGATTTTTTTTCCTCTAAATAGTGCAAGTTCCTTCTCTCCTTCATCATTCAGATGAAGAACACAAACAGAAACCGTTGTCTGAGAGTCCATGAGCCACAATAATGGGTCATGCTCATGACGCCCTTGCCAGTAACCTCAGCTTCCTGTGGAGCCTACAAAAAACTTGAGGGAAAGAATGAAGGGAGAGAGGGACATGTGCCAATAAAGTGCAAATTATAAGCCCCCCATCTTTGCTAACAAACTGGAAAACTGCTAGTTTCAATTATTGCCCTGCTCATCTTCAAACAACTGATCTCTCACCCTATCTTTCTCCATGAGATGCAGATAGCCATTGGAGAAGATTAAGGGCATTGCTGGTGCTCTTTTTATGTATCATTGTGATATATATTGGCTGGACCAAAATTTACCCTTAACAGTAATTCCCAGTGGTAGATGAGCTAGAATGATTTATGCTACTTTATATCCCATGAGGTACCCCTGGAAAATAAAAAGACATTTCCAGACAAATTAAGATGACAACCAGGCTTACAGAACAAAAATGTGGTAAGTGTATTGGTTTTCCCCTAACATCAAATTTAACATACAAATCGAATTGGTTTCAAATGCCAGATCATTAGATAGCTGGCGTGCACGGCTATTTTCATAAAAGATTGACCCATGAAATGTATAAATAGCATTTGGAAATGTCACATAGAGATAAACCGTGCTGATTGCTCAGCTTTTCATATGTGCGCTTTCAGGAGTGTGCAAATGTTATAAAATTAGACTCATTTTCTGGTGCCTTACATGTAATATTATTCTACTCAATTCTTTATTTCAGCTATCTTTTAAAGTGATCATCTTACAAAAAGATTTCTTCCCACTTAAAGATTACGGCAAAACAGAGCCTAGACTCAAAGACTGTCACAATTTAAGACCAATTTGACAGTGTGGAGACTAAGTGAGCTCAGTTACCTGAAAATTTTAATCACAGCTATATGAATTTTTCACAAGTGACACGATTCCCCTGACCTGCAGCGGGGGGAGATGGTAGCCTCCGGGAGGAAGATCAGGCAGGTAGACACAGTAGTTCCCACCGTGTGGTGCGCAGTCTGCGATGGGGCCATGGGGGACCTTGGGGTCTTTCTGATTCCGTCTTAGAGTCCTCCCACATGTAACCAAATAATTCCTTCCCTTGCACACTGCTGGACTACCACCCCCATATACCTCCAGGGTCTCTCCCTGAGCAACCCCAGCCTCTTCAATTACTGGTTCCACAGGAAATATCTGACTGGGATCCCCCATTTAAATCCCCTCAGTACACTGCACCAGCCTGTGGCTGTGGCGGTGGCTGGGCCCCTCTGGGCTTTTCTCCTCTGCTGGTTGTTCCCACAGCCTTCAGGGAGGCTGATTGTGCCCAAGGTGCTTTGCTGTTCTGGTGACAGGGCTGCTCCCCTGCGCAGTGGGGTTCACATCCCAGCACTGCCAGGCCCACCCATGCACATATGGACAGGTAGCAAATTTCTAAAGAGGTACGGCAGTAGGAGCAGCTAACACAGAGCAGCGCTGAAAGCTGCATGCAATGGGAGCCTGAGTCCCTCTCAGGAGCTAACCCAAGGCCAGATCCTGAAGCGTCCTCTCTTGACAGGCAGGGATATTTCCTCCACCCCAGAACCCAGATAATGAATGTCTGAATAACCCAGACAAGTAACTGCCTGCTCTTAGCAACCCAGCATTAACAAAAGTTCCTATTACACTGAGTCCTTAAAAACAAAACTAAGAATAAAGATATATTAAAAAAAAAAAGTTTTTCTCAGTTGATAATATTGTTTATTTCCTGCAAATGAAACTATGTTCTCAGGAGAAAAGAAAATTTAAAGCAAGAACTTATCCCCAAGTATAGTGTCTACAAGCATGGGTTTCTTGCATGTCTAAAGCATTCAAGAAAACTCTGAAATATAAATTTATAATCACATTTTCCAGATATATTATACAAACTGGAAATGTAAATAATTCAGAGATGTGAATAATTGGTAAGTTGTCATAAATCATTGATTTTTGCTTTTCCATCCATTGCTTTTTTTGTTGTGTGATTTGCTTTTTTTTGCTTTTTTGTTTCTTTTTTCTGATAGATAACCTCTCCAGAATAATAGCTGATTTCCAAGTGGAGAAATATTGCTTAACTCTGAGCTACTATAACCTGATTCAGTCCATTTTATTTCAAATGAAAACAAGGCAGCACAGCAAAAAATGTTGCATCATAAAAATGATAGACTGTATTCCTGAGTATTACTAATCATAAATGTCAGAGAGAGTAAAAAGTATACTATTTCAGAAGGATATCTGAAGATAAACTCTTCTGGAACAATTTCAGTGGCCTTTTACAGACAGCAGCTTTAGATTTCTAGGAATTTGTAATTGAGTATAGGCTTTCTTTTTTTAAGTCTGGGTATGTTGGAGAAATGCTTGCTGTACCTAAACCAGGGAAGTGAGAGGAACCTACAGGCTCACATAGAAGAACCTGTTGGAGCATGAATTGATGTCAATAAGACTGAAATCTTATTCAGCTGTAATGAATGAAAAATTTGAGACTTTTGATATATATGTGACAAAATCACAGAAAACTATAAAGTGAGGAAATAAATAAAACTTAGTTTTGCTTTGATGTTTTTTCACATCCAGAAGAAACATGTTTCTCTTCTACACTATGACATAGTATTAATGATTTACATACGACAGTATGATATCATAGCAGTATGATAGTAATAATATTGTTCATAAACTATAATAATCATATGGAGGAAAAGCATTCTGGTAATCAGCTGTGTTAAGCAGGGATTCAAAGCGTGTGAAAAAAAGTTTCCTGGAGATTTTTTTTATATATATATACTGGAAAACATGAAGAAAGGTCAACTTCCTTGGAGAATATTATTCCTCTTGTCCAATCTAGAGACAAATGGTTTCAAAGAAGTGCTTATATTATAATTCAAAGTAACTTCTACCAAGAAGATAAATAGCATGTTTTACAAACATTTTAAACATTATTTTAAGCTAGTTAATCTATGAAACATCTTTGTTCTGGTCTAATTTCCTTTTCTGGAATCATCTATCTCTACTTAAAATGTAAAACATATCTAACAGAGGAACTGTGAGCTATAGTCCTAAATGTAAATTAGTACTAACATATTCAACAAGATGTACCTTGATCTTCACTCATATTAATATGAACTCAAAAGTAAAAGGGCTTGCTCAAAACCAGAATACTTCTGTGGGGATGGCAATAAGATTAAGAATGCAGTTCATCTGACCTGTTTGTAGATGTCTTTTAGGTAATTTATTAGCTTAAGTTAATTGTCAAAATCCTCTCTAGACAGAGGGCTATTTAGACTTCATATGTCAGTTACCTTTCTTACAATTCAGTAAAATACAGATGCCTTTCTCTTTCCATTGACTGTGGAGGAGCCTGCATAGGCTTGTTACACTGGGTCTTTAACCTTCAGGTGTTTAAATTAATAAGTGCAGTCTTAAGAAAACATGGGAGCCTCAAGCTTTGTATTATTAAAAATAAAAATGCTATCTATGCCATAGGGAATAATCATTCAGAAGCATGGAAAAAAATTAGATAAACTCTTAGGTTATTAACAGGCCTATAATGTCTATGTGTCCATAATAAACACTGTAATATTTCATCTTGTAGTCACAATTTTTCAATAAAAAGGAAATTAATTCCATTTTATGTTCTGCTTTTCTGGTAATAAAATTAATTTTTCTACCTCATTTAGCAGTTGTATGTAGCAGGCAATGATTCTAGGAGTAGAATTATTTCACACAAATAATACTAAAAAAGGTAATGTAAGAAAATAGTAAAAAAATTGACACTTAAAGCTAAAAAAAAAAAAGTAACATTAAATATTTTGGACATTGTAACTTTGGACAAGGCTCTGATATATCTTGTCAAAGTGACAGTGGGTACCTGTGGAAAAGCACTGGATGTTTTTCACTCTGCAGAAACAGTGAATAAGTTTGATTTAAGTGAGGCAGAGAGGTTGCAAATTGATTTCTTGATTCATTTAGGACACAGTCAGGGGTAGCATATAGAAGAGGACAACATTAATGTTTCCTTCTTTAATAGGTGCAAAAGGTTGGAACTCTGTTAAGTGGCAGCAAGTTCATCGGTGTAAAAGACAATGTAAGGTATTTGCCTGTCAGACACATCGATTGCTTGATGCAAGGGAGAACTATAGGGGATCGCCTCAGCAGCGGCTGATGGCTTGCTGCCTCCCGCAGCTGGGGGAAGGAGATGACCGGGGATGCTGAGCCAGCCCAGCCCTGCTGCCAGTCACACCACCACGCTCAGGCATGCAGCCTGCAGCTGCACTGCTGACAAATCACGGGAGGTTTATTAGTGGCAGCCTGCTCAGCCTTGCCCAATACTGCTTCATGAAGTTAATGGTTAGTTAAAAAGTAGTCCAAAATTAGTTAAAAATCAGTCAAAAAAAATAGAATGTAAAGTTATATATTCTCACATCCCTCCCTCAAGAGAGGAAATTAATTTACAGGAAACAAACAACCCTTTTCAAGTTTTGAAAAACTAAAATGCTAAACTGTATGGTTTTCACATGCAAACCCCACCATGTTTATCTTTAAACACCAACAAATTTATAAAGTCATCATAAAACGCCATGGAAACTATTTCTTGGGGTTTTTTTTATAAAAGTTTCACTCAGTAATCTCTCTCAACAAATTTATAAACAGTCATCATAAAACGCCATGGAAGCTATTTCTTGGGTTTTTTTTTTATAAAAGTTTCACTCAGTAATCTCTCACTGATTTCACAATGACTTAAAGATTTTTGGAGGGCATACCTCAACAATAATTGCTTCAGATCTTCAGAACTTCTCCATTAGGTAGCTAGTTATAGATATATATTCATAAGTTTGTATAAAGGTCTGTACATTTACCACTATTCGCCAGTAATTTAAAAAAAAAAACTACATATATAAAAAAGGGAAACAATCTGATAGCATGTTCATTAAATTGCATATAAGCTCCTTAATTTACAAACATAAGTTGAGGTTGGGTTTTGACCATTTACAAAATGCTGTCTGTACAGCAATAGTCCACTAGTAATACTAACAGTGTGTTAAAAAAGTATCCTTTTTAATGTTGGAAAGTATTTTACACTTTGAACTCTGAAATACTTCTCAAAATGCAGTAATTGCGTATATATTGCATTTATGTTTTGTTTTTCACTATTCATCATGTCCCATTTCTAAATCTGTGATAAAGAAAACAAAAATAATTATAATGTCTTTCTCTTGTAACCTTCTTGCAGGTTACAGTTATAGCAGGAGAATCTTTTACTACGCATTGAGGTTAATATGCCCTTTGCTAATAACATTAAGCAAAACCTATATAGTTCAATTTGCTCCATTAAACTCAACCCCACCAAAGACCTCTTCCTACAAAGAATGAGAAAGCCAGGAAGAATCTTGATTATCAGCTGGGTAAAGGGATTAAGCTCTAAGTACTTTTTATTTTGCACTGGTTTTGTATTGAGTGATATTCGTGTATCAGTTAGGAAATTGTGCTAAGAGCTTATCAAAAGGCATTACCTTGAAATATTAATTACCTTTCGGTTCTTTTCATTCCTATGCTTCCTACACACAAAAAAAACCCCACTGTTTTGGGGAAATTGTCTAAACATTCTAAAGACTAATGAGCATTTGGATTTAGATGTAGTGAGGTTGGAATTAGTTCTTAGATATTGTATTAAGACGCTTAACAAACTGAACACTATACAAGAAAAAGCCCTGTGGCATGAAGAGATTAACCTTAGCCATGAAAAGAAACAGTACCATCTTCACTAAGGAGCTGAAGCCACAAATATGCTGTAAGCATCCCAGACACTATTCTACCTTTTCAGGCAATTTCTCCCTTCAAACATTCTCCTCTACCGTACAAGTAAACAACAAACTTTTTGTTTGTTTGTTTGTTTGTTCAATACATAGCATGTGATTTCTCTTTCTCAGTTCAAACAACAAACAACAAGACGGGCTGGCCAGGGGCAGCAAAAGTGGCTGGTGTTAGAAGAGAGGGAAAAAACAGTCTAAAGTCATGGTGCTACTGAAAAAACTTATGTTAAACTATAAGCTACAAAATAAAAATTATCCTTTAAGAGGATTGCAGAACAGCAAGGTAGTCTGCTGAGGGGGTAAAGGGGGGACTTCTTACAATTCATTTACCATTTAGCACACACAAAAAAAGAATTTTTAATACAGAACAATGTTCTACTGAGAGCCAGTGAAGAAAGTGCTCTTCAAGTTGAAGTGCTTTCATTACAGATGAATTATGTGGCCCATATACTGAATCAGTTGCTGTTTCCACAAAGATGGCGTTGTAAATCCACATAGAATGAATTGCAATAATTCTGATAATAGATGATATTTTGCTTTAAGATTGCCTTTTCATGAAGCCTGCTTGGTCTCTATTTGATCCTATCTGTAAATAGTTCATCATCCCGTTTGATATCAATATTTGAAAAAAAAAATCAAGTAGCGTGATCCACAGATAAAAATTCCTTCTTTTCCCAGTTGAACCAACTGGAATTGTATGAGATAATTTTTTTTTTTTTTCTTCTGATTCTCTTTAACAGAGAAAGATAACCTTTTGAAGCATTTCAGAGAATTTGAACAGCTTGGAATTTTTCAACTTTGAAGCAGCTCAGAATTCAACCATGTCCTCAAGGTAAAATATATTTTTTCAAGAAAATTTCAATTTTATGTAATAGTACTGTACTATTTAATTATTTTAAACATTGCTGTGTGCATTCTGTAAAACTCACCGGATATCAAGTTGAGAAAATGGCAAGACATCTCAAAAGGCAAATCCAGAAGATCTAAAATCTCTTATCTACTCTCTGTTCTAGCTGGCATGTTACCTCTTTCTTTTTTGGAGGTTGTGTGTGAATGTTTCATACATTTCTTTCTTTTAGTTTTACCTAATCCTTCTTGACACTATTTCAGCTAGTAGAGTCAACACATTAGATTTATTGGTTACTCTACAGAGTAGAGTTTATTTTCATGTTCTATTGAGAAAGCTTGAAACCCTTGTATTTATTTGTTAGGAAAATTACACCTTCTGTCCAGTGGGTATTTTTTGTTTTGTTTTCACATTGCTGTGCTAGCACTCTTAGCATGAATAACAGCTCTGGACCCTTCCCAGAGAGGGGGATTTCTGTGTCATGCTTAAGATGCCATAGCACCATGCTAATACCCTGTCCCTGTTTCTACTCCTTTGTTACTGCATGGCTGTGAGGGTGAAATAGTACAGTAAAATAATCAGCATTAGCAACATACATTTTGAGTATATTTCAGTTAAGGGCAAGGAGGTCACAAAAGTAATTTGAAGGAAAATAAGAGGGAAAATGTACAGAATTTACTTTCCTGGCTGACAGTTTTTGGTAAAAACAGCAAGAACTCAGGACTAAAATATTTTTAGTGCTTTTGTAAATCCTTCTCTATAGCAAAACCATGAGACCAGGGAGTAATCCCAGTTTATCTCTACATGAATTTTCAGCCAGTTGTCTAAATACTTTAATCTTAGGGGTTTTTTTAACAAAGCACTAGTGAAATTATGATGTGCTGCATAATGAAGTTTCAACCCAAATTAATTGAGAACACCTCTGTATTTTGTAAATACCCTGCAAAGGAAAATGCCCTTCCATTCATTTCAGTGGAATATGATGCCCTTTGTGAAAGCAGTTAAATATATTTCTGTGATTTAGACTCTGATTTTCAGATTAGTCTTTTAATTCTGATTGTCCAGAGGACAGATATTTTCTTTAAAATTAACTCTTCTGTTGAAGGATAAATAGGCTGTAGTATGCACAATACGAAGTTCATATGCCCTGTAACGGCTTTTGAGGGAAAAAAAATCCTAACCAAAAAAACCCCATAAAAACTAGTTTTATATCAGAAGTCCTGAATTATAGGACATCTTCTAATAAAAAACATTTTCCACAAGAGACCTCTAAAAAGTCAAAATATGCTGAAGAGTAGTGGAGGTTGGAAAACGGAGATGAGAGGAAACCTATCATTAAGGCAGCTGTCTATATTACCTCACAACTCATGAGGGCTTCCTGAACAAAGCAAAATTTACCTAAAAATCACAAAAAAACCCCAACCCTTCTATTATTGTATGGGACAACAAAAGAAATTTACAATAGTGGTGTATCTAACTGCTCCCTATTTTCTTTCATTTTTGTTAACAATCTCCTTTTTATTTCTTTGAATAGTTTCCCGCATCCTGTTGCCTCTCATGCCATTTATCCACTATTTACAAGTCCTGGGCAAGAATCTATAAAATGACCTAAACCACCTGGAATGATAGGAGATAGCTGGCATGACAAAAAATGCAAATCTAGTGATAAAGTCTGACAGCATGGTGAGCAGTGGAATTCCACCCAGGGAGAAATATAGGTGTCCGTCTGCTCTTTAAATTAAAAGTGAGGGGGAAAATTTCAGATTCAACATCGTGCTGAAAGCTGTCACTAGAGTTAAAACGTAAGAAAAGAATGAAATAAAGCAACATAAAATACAATAAAGCCATAGTGGCAATTCCCATCTGGGCTGTTCTTTTCACACTTGCAGGATTAAAATGAATAACTGATGTACTCAGGAATCTCATGAAAAAAGCTACAAAATTCATTAATCTAGGGAATTAAATTATATAGAATTGGTTGTCTAAGACATTGAAGTTATAGGTAGATTTGATGATTAAAATGTCCCAAGTTATAGGTAGATTCAATGATTAATATGTCCCTATCCATTTACTAGTGCAAAGATCCCAAATAATGTTTATGATATTTATAATATTTACCAGTGCTATTTAGGAAAGTCATAGTGCAGCAGGCCTGGTTTACAATTTTAATCTGCCCAATTGCTAAATGTTGTATAAAGCAGAAAGCATGGGGAAGGAGGGCAAAATCAAGTAGAAAAAGAAAACTTACTGTTGTCAGTGTTAGTGGGTGATCTCAAATCAGTTCAAAGTAAAAGATTTTCAGTTCATGATCAAGAAGCTGAGAAACAGGGAATTGTCTGAACTAAGCAAATATATTTTTTTGTTACTACTTTTGTCGCATCCAGCTTGTCACTACCCAGCATAACAGTTGACTATATCACACTCTTATTTTAATCCAAAAGAGTGCAATGCCCCAAGATAAATCACTCTGCCCATTACAAAATGATGTGATTCATAAAACATTCTTTAAGAGACTTCTCATTCAGTCATGCTCTTCCACATCTTTCTTGTTATCTGAGCAGTGTCACTGCAAATTGTGTCTGTGGACTGGGATTAATAACAATTGACTCCAGTCCTGTTGTTTTCACCAGACTCCAAAATTCAAAGTGTGCTGTCCTCTGTTACTGTTAAATCCACACAGCTTTTATTGAGTTTAACATCTCAGTTTGGGGAACTTTTTCAAAATAAACTCTTAATAAAGTAATAAGATAACTGATAGCCTCTCTTAACATGGAAAGCACTACTGTTACCATATCCTGGTTTCTTGTTCCTTTTCATTCCCCTTGATTTTTTGATTGGGTTACTATCCAATATACAACTACTTTAGAAACAGCATGGGGCAATCAAAACCCATTTTTCACTAACTAAGGAACTGACACCTATTTATTAAAGATATATATAATCCATTAACAGTGGACTTCACAGACCTAAATAATTTAAGACCATTACTGTCTGCGTGATAGGAGTTCTGGCTTATATAAACTAGTGAATTAAGTCTTTGTCCATTCAGTTACTATGGCAACTTTATGGACTTCCCAGTTTCAGCTGGCTTGCAATGAATTAAAGTCAGAAACTCTGACAGACTCCTGAAAGAAGGGGAATTATGTGAATGAAACCAGCTTTGAAGAAGTGAGTTATCCATAGAAATCTATTTCAGTAATTTCTTTTGTAAGAACTTATTTTGGGGGCAAATTTAAACAATCTGGTTTGATCTTTGAGAGCTCATGCGTATTCATATGTTTATATACATCGAAGCTATCCACTCAGCTGCGTAGGAACCAGAGAATGCTCTCAAGCCTGATGAAGGAAAGGAAATGTCTACAAAGAAGGCATGCTGGTGGCCAGGTCCAAGGCCAAGAAGTGGCTTGAAAAGTATCCACTCATTTCAACAGACTTTGAAGTGCTATTTCTTCACTACAAATTTTCATGAGCCACTGTGGAGGGATGAACTTTGAAAGAAGTACCCAAAGTCTTATACATCTAGTTCACAAAAAAAACCCAAACAAAAACAACTATCATCTCCATTGAGAGGTCTCCTATCTCCTATCCTGGAATTTTTTAAAAATGTTATTTGCTAGAGGAAACTCCCCCACTCCTCTCATAAACATAGTAATTAATGCAGTGAGGGATGGGAAATACAATCCATGCTTGTTTTTCCTGCTCTTCTCCATGAGTTGCTAGCTGAATTTACAGAGACATATAAAAGTTACCAGTGTAAGTAAATGTTCTCAGACTACTTTTGCCTTCCATAAACTCTGCTCCTTTCTTGACTGCAAAACTTCTTTTGGTAGTACATGTTGTGCCACTTCATCATCAAGGTCTGATAACAATAACTTTATAATTTTCTTAATCTATTCTTTTACCTTCTTTGTTCTGGAGAAGCTACTTTGATCATGCAACACACTGCACTAATGTCACAGCACCACCATGACCTTTGGTGGTTTTAATATCCTTTTGGAACAATTGGAAGAGTACCTAACACACAACAGAATATGCTGCCTTCTACCAGACATGGGGCTCTTGCACTGAATTTCTGCAACTCCCACAGATTTCAGTTGAAAAGACAGAAAACAATTCCAGAAGTAATATTTCTGAATAACTTCAATTGAGTGAAATTGGATGTATCGATAGATTTTAGTTAAGTCTGACTTTTAAAGCTGAGGAGAAAATCGAAACAAACAAAGAAATTGCCTGCTGGTTTCCATAGCCCTGCTCTATGGAAGTGGGCAGAGACCAGGATGCAGTTCATCCTGTGAATGTCTCCCATGGACTGAAAGGCCCCTGGTCCAGCACAGTTGGTACTCCTTCCCAATGAAGTTCTGACTCCATGCCTAGCTTCTTTCTTTCCTAATCGATGCGTGAAAATCAAGTCTTGCATTTTAAACACCAGGCTATTCTAGTGTCTCACTTCTTGTCACTTACAACCCACCATGATTCCTACCCTATTAAAGTCATCCTAGCCAGGATTTACTTTTAGTATGAACTCCTATTTCTGCCTCTCTCCTCCTCTTGCTTCTTGGCTTAAGAAGCTTCTTTGAGTGAAAGAAAAAGTAGGTGATGAAGCTTAAAAATGTTGAGTTTGTGCATTTTAACATTCTGGTAATGCATAAAGTACTGAGGATACCTGCTCAGTTGGAGATACAAAAGGTAAGGCTACATAGTACATAAGCACTCTTGAAATTGGCAAAATTACCCTCTCAATGACTCACAAGAACTCTGGCTCAACAATGCAATACAGCAAATTTATTTTTTACAATAGGTTTCTATGAAGTCAAATATCAAAAGATATCTGTACAGAGAGGTCTGATTGAGAGATAACATTGAACAGAGAAGCAACAGAGGCTCACACAGGTAATAAGGGGATAATGACATTTAAAGATTAGTGAGAGAGAAAAACAGTAGATAAAGATGCAATAAACTGTTGTTGCACATGAGTTACAGTGGTGGGGACAGAACTGATGGGTGAGTAGGTAGTTCATCAACCTTAAGTGCAAACAGAAAAACAGTTTTAAATGAAGAAAGAAAAAAGTAGGGAGGGACCCTCGGTGCCTCAGCTTCTCACTGAGAAAGGAGAATTCAGTGTAGGCTAGGAAGAAAAAGAATCATGTTGTAGTAAGGTAAAAACTAGTTGGAAAAAGAAAGAAATGAATGAAAAGTTAAAAAAAAACAACAGAACAGAAAATATGGAGAAATAACAAAATATTTTGCCAGCTTCAAAGAGAACTGGGTGTCTGGCTTTCTTCTATCAAGAGTGTTAGTCCAGAAGATAAGTAATCTTATCAACTACCAATAATGACTAACTGAAATAATATCACCTGACTTTTGGGGGTTAGTTTTTAGCTATATTGAATTTGTAATTTTAGCCATATTGAATTTTTAATCTAATTTTCCACTGTTTTTTTTTTTATCCTCTCTAAAATAATGTAATGTGCTTGAAGAATGACCAGAACTTAAGGACCTGAGATAAAAATGTGTTTAAAAGGCAGTGTTTTACCAGAAGTATGTGTGGGTGTTCAGAGCACCAAATAATAGGAACTTTTAAATGGCTATTTCCTACATAGTTATAATAGATTAAAAAAACCACCCAACAACACAGTATGACCTGAACAATGACTTTTAGAAAGGCAAGTTTCAACACAAATTTTAGCGGTGTTCCTGAGTTTCTGATTAATGGAGTTTTAGTCAAAAGGGAATTTATAATTAATAAGAATGTCCCAAGGTATCTTAATTTGATTTGCGGTAAGGACTATGTTGAATGATAATGGAAGTATACACAGTATTTTCCCCCTCATTTTTCAGGAAGAGATATGTTGCATGTATCAAGTAGCAAGATGATAAGAGAAAGTGGAAGCTTATTTTATGGATAAGCATGAAAAGAATGGAAAAAAATTATGCTCTGAGATATCATAGGAAGAAAAAGCAACTTAAGTATGAAGAGTGTCAAGACCTATGTCCCATTTATTATGCAACTTAAATTTGGTTTTTTTTAACATGAAAATATTTTCTGATGTTATGTTAGAATATAGGAATATCAGAGGGGGTTAAAGTAACTTATATCCTTTAAAAGTAGCTTTAAAGTCAAGAATTTTTAGGGTATGAAATATCAATAGCTAGAAAAGGTGTCTATTTTTAGGTGTTTTTTAATGAATCTCATAAAATATGATATAAAAATGTGATTAAAAAATATACACAGATTTCAAATTTAATGGGGTTTGTTGGATTATGCCTGGAATATTTTGAACATTGAAACAGAACAGAAAAGAAAATAAATCCTTTTTTAAAACATTTGACATTAAATTAATTATACAACACCCTTTATTTAGCCTGGATCTCCTAATCCTCTGTTTCTATACTGTTCTGAGTACCTCAGTGCCTGGAAAGTGCTTACAAAGTTTACTGGAATCAAATAAGAACTGCATTGGGTTAATATATCTTTGGTATATGAGACAGATAAAAAAAGAATATTAGCCTTTAACATAATTGATAGAATGAATGAAGGAAGAGGATAAGATACATTTCCGGTAGCAGAGCAGAACAGTGAAATATTAAAAAAAAGGAATGAGAGAGACAAGCCTCTGCTCATTGAGACCTAAGCAGAACTGAAACAGGTTACTGCATTGCAGGAGATAATGGAAGATTCATCAGCTGAGAACTAAGCGAAGAGAATAAAAAGGCAAGAAACAATATTATATTTTCAGCAAGTTTGTCAATTAAGTCTTTTCCATCTCTATTTCTCACCATTCTGAAAACTACAAATACTCTTCAGATTGTTGTCTCTATTAAAGAGCAGGCAAATTCTACCCCCTCCTGTCTGCTATTATTGCAGCCTTTCTGAGGGGGGTGAATTGTTTCAGCATTTTTCCAGCTGACTTCCACTGTTTTGGTGCAAAGAATGCATGTACATATGTATGCAAGAGACATTGTCTGTTCATGAATTTAAATTGTATCTTTGAACTGTATTATGTATCAGAACAATTTTTCTAGCTTATAGTGAAACCCCTTAACACAGTTAAAGGTAATTGTTCTCTGCTTTTTATTTACCTTAATGTGTTTTCTTAATAAACAGAGCACAAAGTGAGTTAATGAAAATAAAAAATTGTCTTTTTTTTTCTTTCCTTACTTTTATTTATGTGAAGGTATGGTTTCTTGAACTGCTTGTAAGGGACTTGTAAGGCAAGTTTCCTCAAATATAAGCATTTGAATCTGATTTCAGTCCAGTTTCTCATTGACATAGACAGGATTATTTCATTTAAGGGTGTTTCTGATTTACCTTATTTTATATGGAAAATTAACTCTAAAGCCAAACCCACCAGTTTAACGATAAGTCAAATTATAGCAAAAAGAATCCGCTTCACTGAAATGCTGAAGCTTCTTTTTATCCTTGGGTGTTTTGTGTTTGGTGGAATTAAATCTCCTCAAAAACCATAGGAAAGGTGAATTCACGCACTATTAGCATTAATGTATGTGAAGAATAATTATGAATTAAAGGAAAAAGAGGAACCTGAATCCTAAAGAGAGTTTTGGAGCATTTCCTGAAGTGCCTTCCTGAAAGTCATTTGGCAAACAGATTCAAGTGTGAATCACAGAATGTGGTCGCATCGTTATGCTGACAAGTGGTTCTTCAGTACTGAGTGGTATCCTGCAGAGCCGAAAATGTTCCAGTAGGATTTGCCCAGTGAATCAAACATCTTGTAATTGGATTTGCTACTTCTCTACAATAAAAAGGAAATGCCAGAAGGCAAGAAATTCTGGGTTTACTGTGTACATGTGTTAGTTTTTTTAATCAGCAAAATATTTATGCTAAAAGACGTGGGTTTAGTCATAATTTTCTATAGTGCAAACTATCTTAAAAATAAGTAATACTCATAGTTAAGGAAAGCTACAATTAAAACTAAGCATTTAGTTATTTTTAGAGTAGAGTGTACAGTGTACCACAACTGCTAGCATAACTGAATCTTTTAGCATCTTGGCATCTGTTTACTAAATTGTTTTCTTCATCAGAATAAAATTGCTGAAGCTATTGAATGCCTGAAGAAAATGAATGTAATTTTTCATAAAGTTAAGTCCTAAGGTAAGCATTTCAATCTTTCTTTAGCTAGGAAGCATCTGGACTGAAGGAAGATGTAGCTGTATGGCAGAACAGTCTGTGAAAAAGAACTAAATATAAACATTAATTTACCAGTGTTTAGACAAGAGACACAGATATTTCTACTTCATTTTCCCTTTTTCTTCTTTACAGGAAACTGAAGTAGGAATATCTGTGTCTCTTGTCTGTGAAACTATTCACCTTCTATTGTCTATTTTCTATACATGGAAAAGTAATGCTTCCAAAAGAAGAGAAGATGCCACACTGACCATGGAGAAATATTCAAGGTTTTATTACCTCTAGGGAATCTGCTGGAGCTCTGTGTGTGTGTCAGGGTGACATTCTTGGCGATACCTGCTGGTACCTTTGGGGCATTTCAGTAGACTCCAAAACTTTTAATTGTTTGTTATTACTTTCTGATGTTCCACAATTAATTTTAATATTATCTTGGGTCCAGCTAAAAAACAATAACACAAGCACTCACAGGGGAATCACAGAATCGCAAGGGTTGGAAGGGACCTTGGGAGATCATCTAGTCCAACCCCCCTGCTAAAGCAGGCTCTCCTAGAGCATTCTACACAGAAAGTTTACAGTAATATCAGATTGCCTTTGGTTCCTCCAATATGCAGTTTACCTTAACCAGCACTCTGAAAGGTCACTGCTGCAGAACAAAAGCAGTCTGGCAGAGTCCTGCCCACCAGAAGTTTATCCTTCCCCACACACTCTATTCTGTTGATGGGAATAGTGAGGGTGACTCTTTCTTTGTACCAAGAGATGGATTGGGTCACCTTTACCAGGATGTTTCTAAAGGAGCTCAAAGGAATTGCAGTGAGAAAACTTGGGTCTCCTTCTGCTTCTCCTTCTGCCTCAGGTATGACTGAAGTATTTGAGGCTGCACTTCCAGCTCTATGTAGTATGATTGATAACAGAAATATTGAGCTGGTCCCAGTTGTGCATATCTCCAGCAAACTGCAGATCAGCAACCGATTTCTCAGTTCTAAAAATATTGGTGGAACAGGGTTGAAAAATGCAAAAGACTGACTATCTCACCTTGTATGCTCATGTCCATTGGGAAATAGGTATTGTGCAGGCATTTTTATATGACAAAGCTCAAATGGAATAAAATAGCACCAACAGTCACTGTCTTTAATTCAGACAAAGGCTATTTCTCCATGTTGGTTTACTCATGTCTTTTGGTGATTAGTATAACTACACTAAGGGAATAAGAATGATCAAAGATACTGTGGCATGAGCTTGTGAAACATAGAATATGTCACCCCATCCTCTGTACTATCTCCTTTGACTTGTGGGCTGAACAGGGAACAGCTCTACCACTTGTTTTCTTCAGTCACTGCAGGAAATCTAATCCTTCACATATGAACCCTTTCCCCTCATTTAAAACAAATGCCTTTCTTACCTTTCCCTATAGTTCCTATAGTTTTTTAATGGGAGACATAGGATTTGAAGAAATAAATATCACAATTTTATACTGTAAAAATATTTTGAATATCTAGTATGGACAGACTTCTGGCTACTGCTTGTAATGTGTTGAAGACTCAAGGTTTTGTCATCTGAAATGGCATCTGGTTTTTTTCTACAGTGCCATAGATATTCTAGTAAAATACGGGAGTCAGACAATATGTGTTAATAAACTGCCTGGAAAGTTAATCAGTAAACTATTATAAAGCGATAGGAATGACAGGATTTCTAGTCAGTCAGTTCTACATTGATTAAAATCCACAGTCTTGAAGTCACTAATCAACTAACAAATTAATTTACCTAAAGCTATTTTGTCTATGTATAACTGACACATAATTACTCTGGCAATTCTATATAATAGTTTGAAGGCCTTCCCTAATGGTACAATAGCATATTTACAAAATGAAGAAAATTATGTACCAATTAGAGTGAAGTGAAATGTATATCACATTCATAACATCTAAGTAATTGCTCTCCATGTAAGTGAAGTGCTGGGTGACTAGTGGAGACACAAGCAGCCGTGCTGTGTTAATATGCACTACCAGTCAATATAATTTGGTCAAATATCAATCAACTCATGCATTAAAGAAGACACTTCTCAAGGTTAAGTAGTAGCTGTTAAAATAGCTAGTCATGCAACAGACTAGCAAGAATATTGTTGATATAGCTCTAATTAATTGACTGAAGACATTACTTTTTAGATGTTAGAACTGATAGCCACAGTATAATTAAATTCAGCATACTTGTTAGATGTAGCAGTTTTGGAGTTTTTTCAAAAGTGTGTGAAAGACCAGAAAGTCAAGAAAACCTAAATCGAAATATTTAGATTCAATATAAATAATAGCTAAAACTAAACCAATTTTAAATGCTAAAGTAATCATAAAGATAATAAATCAGGCAGATAGATAAACATAAACTGAGGCATTACAGAAAAGGTGACCTGAGCTACAGCAGGACTGGTATCAAATTTATCTGTTCGCAAAAATCAATAAATCAATCAATCAATCACACAATGTGTATGTGTGGCATATGACACCTCTGATATTCAGTAAAAAATGAAGTTCAAATAGCAAAATAAATTCTTGAAAAATTTAGTTCTTTCTTCCCACTGTTGTTTTTTATCAATTCAGTTAAACTTTACTGTCACAATAGTGACTTCTCCTGTGCCAATCTGCGATGGTAGTTTTCAATGGAACCAGAGGGCAAATCCAGCATAGTTGATGCTAAATATGCCATATTTATTCCTTAGGGGTTTATTATGCCTTTTTCTAGTGTCTCCAAATAAAATATCTAAAATACGTGAAGAACAGAAAACTTATATTAAAAAAAAAAAAAATCTTGGCACTGATTGCAGAAGATCAAATTACAGCTAAAAAGCAATGAAAATGGTAATTAAGAGTTTCTAACACCCTAACACTTTTATACTACCTCTAAAAAATATTATCTGCCTCTATGTGAAATTCAGCAATGGTAAGAAGCAGCAAAAATAGGATTAAGTCCACTACTTTGCACACTCTGGAAAAAAAAAAAAAAAAAGACCACAAAACATATGCATTAGTTAAACTAGTTGATATACTTATAATTAATTCTTTGGGAATTTTAGAAGTAATATAGCCTAGATGTCTACCATATTGTGTGAATCCTAAACTGGTCAATGAAAATTAGTTCCTATATAGCCTTCTCTGGAAGGAAAATAGAGCAGCAGCACTATAATACACTAGGATTATCAGTAACCAGCCATATAAAATGCAACTAGGACAAATACCCAGTAGACATAGTACAAATGAGCAAATGTATAGTTGAAACTATGAAGGTTTCTATCCAACTTTCTATTCAACTTTTTTTCTAACACAATAATCCGTAGGTGTTAGTTACTAATATCCTTTCTTCTTTATCCTATTAAGTGAAAATTAAAGATATCAACATACAAGGGAGACAAATTTCACTGTAATCATAATAAAACCGATGCACAAAACAGAACTTGCAGCTGAGACAACATCATGTTAGGCCTCTGCTTGAGATAAGAAATGTTTCAAAAGCTGCATATTAATGAATTAGATTGGCTTACATGAATTTTTCCACTTTGTTGATGTTGTTGTTTGCTTGATGTTATTAAAACAAGCAAAGACAACACCAATTTCCACAAAAGGAATGCCTTTCAGTCTGGCATTTTTGTTTCTGCTCAGTACTTTCAAGGACGGAGAGATTTATTTTTCTCAGGAGTCACTGTTTCAAAATGCTTCTGTAAAGTAGGATCAAGTACATATACGAGATGGTCCTGATGGTCTTTAGTTAAGGAATATCTACCATGTCCCTTGTTACCATGTTCCCATGTTTTCTTACCTCCTAATTAAAAGGCTTTATTTACATCAAATCATGGTGGTTTTGTTAAAAATTAAGCTGTTTTTTCATTATTCTTCAGCTAACAGAACTGGAACAGAATTTATCCTCACCTTCACTGTAATCTGTTGTTTGAGGGTTTTTTTAATGCTTTAGAAGGCTGTTGTTTTGTCCGTCCTTTATCTTTTATTTTTTCATCAAGAATTATATAATTTCACTATATCCCAGAAGCTGTATTTTTTAAACCTCATATTCTTCCTTACAATGATAGGCACTAACAGGTATTATTTTGTAATGTAATGACATGGTCATAATTTAAAATACATTACTATTATTAAAACAAAGGGAATTCAGAAACAGGTCAGACTACCAGCACACCTAAAACTACTATCCAGTTTCAAATGGTGACAAAAAGTCTCTTGGTGATGCTTCTAGAAAAAACCTAGCAAAGGGCTCTGCAACTTTGTGCCAAGAAGGTAAATCTGTTCCTAGTCTGCAAGACACTCATTATTTTCATTTGATATACTGCTTTAAAAACTGTAGCCTGCTTATTACGACTGCAATTGATATTCTCATTACTCTGCTCCAAGTATCAGTCTTTGTTATTGCAGTCCAAAGCAAGTGAGGGAGACTGAAGATGATGTACTTCCTGAAGAATAGGACAGGAGCAGAACAATGGTCCCCTTTTCTCTCATTCCTTTGGGAAATTATTAGTGATAGCTCATTTGCTCATCTCTGAAAATATATTTGTCTTTTTTTTCAATGAGACATTATTGTATTAAAAATGTATCTATTTGTGCATATTACTGTAGCACCTAAAAGTTCTGTGCTTTTACTAATCATCCCTTCTGCTGAATATTATAATTATAACACAGAGTACAAGGTCATTTCATCTACAAAGACCTTACAAATTGTGTGTAAAACAAAAGAAAACTGATGGATAGGGAAAGTGTGATAGGCAGCAGTCTCAGCACAGAATCACCTTAAACACTGTGAACACTTTTTTTTTTTTTTCCTTTAAGTAGGTAACACTGAAATTCAGACTTTTTAAGGAAAGACTAGAAATAGAGGAGGGAATAAGAGATTAATTTCTGGATATTTTACGAGAACTACTTCTGAGAATGAGTTACGGTCCGTGGAACAGAAAGAAGGTGATTGTTTCCCAAGGGAACAGTTGGATTTATAAAGAATGGCAACATGTGCTGGCCAGAGGCTGGAGACAGTGTCTCAATGCCAAATGAGTAGGAAGATGTTGGAAGCAAATATGCTTTGAAAGGTCCTGAAAGTAAAGGCAAATTGAGTACGTCTGATATAACAGAGAAGAGAAAATGAGGAATATGTATAACTCTCAATTCCATTATATAGCTCAATGTGTTTTACAATAATTTGCCTACCACCTGTATTTTCAAGTTAAAGTCTTTTTATACACATAATGGTGTGCAACACGTCAAAATCTCAAAATGTTTATTCCCCCCCTATTTGCCTGAGACGTGACACTTGAATCCATGTATCATAAGCGATTAACATGAATTAGTAAAAAGGAGACACTGAAACAGACCAAAATATTAACTATGCTCTTTAAGCTGTTCATTGCTGATCGCTAACTGCTGAGTGCATTGCTGAAAGGTGGCCAACAAGAGGCCATCATAGCCGTATACTGTACCCTCACTATGTTGGTGTGCATACACGGTGCCTGTCAGATGAGTTTGATAATCAGTGTCTGTTTGGCATTCACTCTGCATGAAATACTGCTCCACAAGCCTGAAATACTTTGTTAAACAAGGTGAGCAGCATCAGAACAAACGGCTAAAATATCAGCTAATGGGTAGCCAGAAGCATTTGCTATGGCCCAGATTGAAATAAATTTCTTTATGATTCCTCAGAAAGGTCTCTTTGACTATTCAGCTTTCATTGTCTGAGTTGTTGGTCCTTTGGTATCTACTGCAATAAAATGAATGTTCATTTTCAAAATTAGTTTCTGTGCAAATTACTGCTTACTGTTAAACATGCCGACTGTAAAGAGAGAGTCTCCAAGGCCTTTAAGCCTTTTAAACCTCAGTCAGGTTTTATTTGAGGGCCAAGTTGAGCTTTGTCAGCCTTGTCTTCTATGTCACAAATATTATTCTTGCAGCTTTAGGAAAACAACCAATTTTCCACAGAAAACTGAAATGAAAGAGTACCTGAATCACATCCCTTCCATTCAAGTCTTGTCTTGCACTGTTACAGCTTGCACAGTTGAAAACCAGAAAATGTTAAAAAATTAGAATGTGCACTTTAACACCTACAATTCTGTATGACTTACTATTAGAACTCCTTCATCTTTTTCTCAGTAAATGCACATACGCAGAATACATTTTAACACAGTAAGATTCAACGTCATGTAAAATTGCTGGAAGGGAGAAAATAGTTGTCTATATGACCTGTCTGCCATTTTAAACAATTATGGCATTTCTCTTTGCATAAGGATGGGTATTTATAACATTATTATTTAAATCATGATCTTAAAATACATAAATTCATGTTTTATCCTGGACGGGTAAAAGGCTCATGAGTTTTTTAGGCCTAAAGTAGATGCAGCAAATTATTTTTGCCAGTGTGTTGTACAAGCTGACTGACATGATAAATTCATAAACCAGACTGCTCCTGCATAGAAAATGTTATTCTTCAAGGCTAAAGTTTTGAAAAGAATGGCTAAAGGGCTAAAGTCATTGCCAAATAAAGTTTTAAGACTTGAAATGTCTGTGGTACAGATTTTCAAAATTTTCCTTTTTGCCACATAGAAGATGGCCGTTCTTAACTGAACACTGCACTTTATCTAAAATACAGAGTTTTATTTATTCTACAAAAAATCACTGAAAAGTCAATAATAGTATATAGTTCGTGCAAAGTCTTCATTTTCCGAAAGAATATTTTGTGCCAATGAAACTAGCTGCAGAAAACTACAGCTTTCAAGATGCATTTGACCTTTTTCTGTTTAATTGAAGACAAGAACGTCAGAGGTGGCAAAATCAGGTAAGATTGACCAAGAAGGAGGAAGTTGCGCATTTTTGCTGATTTTTTATGGTAGCCTACCAGCTTCAACATTTTTGCAAGCATTTTGCTGAGTTGGGAAAAAGGGAAAAAAGAGGTTAAAAAAAATACCTGCACTGCTCTGTTTCACCTGTCAGTCATCAGGGCCACCAAGGCTAGATGTTCACCCTTCAGGCAGTTCTGTGACTGCAGCTCAAAATAAGCCCTGTCTAAACAGAAACATACAATTATTCCAATCAAATTATTTCTAGGCTACACGATACAATTACCCAACTTAATTTGGAAGATGAATTAATTGAAGGATGATTTTCCTTTTTTGCATAAAGTCCCTCTGTAGGATATTCATAAAGGAAAGTTGAACACTTGACTTTCATGCCAGAGTCTCTAAGAGAATCTCTATTTTAATCAGAAACAGACTTAGTTTCAGCTCTTTCCTTTTAGGGAGAAGAGGAAGTTTAACATTGCAAATCAGCTTTTATATTGGCACAGAATCAATATGTAAAAGTGGCAAGAAAAAAGTGATGTTTTCTCAAAGTTTTTTTTCTTTTATTCTCCTCTTCTACAGATAAAAATTGATTGAAAGAAGGGTTCAGCATGAATTGCTCCACGTTGCTATCTCTTGTGCTGATGCTGGTTCAACTTTGGCCTTGCTCTCCAAGCATGCAGAAACGCAGAGCTCAGAACAGAAATCAGTCTTTCACAGCAGTTCGAAGAGTGAAACGTGGTTGGGTATGGGAGCCACTTTTTGCAACTGAGGAACAAAATTCAATGGCGCCTGTGTATGTTGGACAGGTATGATAAGTAAAGATTCAAGGACAGTACAAGGTTAGATTTACCATTGCTGATTAGCTGCTTACTACCTGGACTTGAAAGACCAAGCATCTCCAGTGACCTGGAAATATCAAGAAAAGTAGAAAGAGGAGCTCAGAGAGCTGTAATTAGTCAGCACAACATCTCTCCTTTCCTGTGACCTGACTTAGGGTCAGAGAACTCCAAGTGCTGGAGGTTGTGGCCATACCACGGACCTTCCTTCACCTAGGTCTGCTGTCAGGGAAGCTCACCATTCACTCTGTTCCTAAAACTAGTTCCATAAACAGCAGATGAAAATATCAAGCTGAAAAGTTCCTTTCTGTCTTCTGAATGAAAGTTAAGGACTCATTTATCAATATCGGACAATTTGCTTGTGCTATTTTTGGCACTGCATCAAAGCAGCCATAGTGAGTGCAGTGTAGTTTACAAACAGTATTTAGCATGATTTTCTATTACACTAAGTAGCAGCTGATTTACCCCTCATTAATTTTTAATGAAGCAGATTAATACTAAATCCTTTTACCACTGAGAAACTACAGGAATCTGCATGGTTCATTAGATTAACGTAAGTTTAGCACAACGAGCAATTATTTTTCACCCTCCTTTAAAAATGTGCTTTAAGATAATTGTCTTAATGAGTCTTTATCTTCCCCTTTCTTCTTTCTCTGCTTATTATTGTTATTATTATCTATTATTATTATTTATTTTTGTATACTACAAGTAATTGTAATCTTGAGATCTAGTTTTCTTTAAGGCACTTTCTAGATGAATGAACCAAAATAAGTTTAACTGCTAATTAACTAGCACTAAAATTTAATTGGGCCCAAAGGGTGAAGTACTCAAAATTCATTAATTACTTTTCACAGACCCTTCGAAGTAACTGCTATGGATGTGTGATATCTCATTTCTGAAAGAACAAGTGTAGACATACTATTTTTTTAATTATTTTTACTTTCCCCATAGATGGAAAACAGTTTCCTGTAAAGAAACTTCATAAATGTCATGTATTTTCATACAGCTTTAGAAAAATTTTGTAATTTTGCCTTTCTATTTATCACAGGTAAACGGTGAGGAATTTTTATTGAAGATTATGGTTAATTTATTGCAGTCTAAGCAGACATATTTATTTGTGTCTTTTTATTGAGTAGACTATGCTCTGCTTTCAGTAAATGAAGTGATAGACTGTGATCAACACGCAAATTTTCACAAATAAGGCCCTGAAGGAAACTGTATCAATGAAAATACAAAGGTAGAGAGTCTCTGTTTTTGAATCACTATTCCATATCAACTTCTTTTTGCAGTCAGATTCAGAGCTCAATCTTCAAACTTCATTTAACATACACTCATGGATCCTTTTCCATTATCATGTTTAAGAAAAAGAAACATGTCCATCAGCACTGCGATGGCAGATATATGAGAACAAATACATAAATTCTTGTTCCCAGTTCTCATTTGCAATGGAAAGACCATTTATTCTTTTGTGTCTAGCTTAATAAAACAGGTAAACTGAGAATCTTCAGTATACTTTCTCAGCAAATGTCATCTGAAAGACACCTCACATTTAATGTGGTCAAGGTCATGAAAATCTCTTGGGGATAAATGTGATCATATCTGAACCCCATCTCAGGTTCAAGATCTAGATATTCATCACCTTTCTCATGCCCTGGGGTTCATGACAAGGAAACCAAGATTTATGTATTGAAAAGAATCTGTGGTGCCCCTTAGCCAGATGACAAATTTGGATGGTGTTAAAATGTGTTCAACCGGACCACTCATTAAGGGCTGAACCTGCCCCATGTTTTGCACACAGCTACTTGTGTTGAAAATATTTGACTTTAAGTTGTTCATATTTTAAATGGTTCTAAACTCCCTTGAAAATTCTCATTCTTGTACTGACAAGGGGAATTAACTCTATATAATTTAGGGCTTAAATTCTACTGACAAATCTCAGAGCAGGAAGTCAAAACTGTTCCTCATACCTCACAGCAGTGTCCTAGTCACATTCTGAATAAACTATCCATTTGATGCATGCAGAAGGTTATGCATCATGAAAAATTAAAATTACAATTATTTTTTCAACTTCAGGAGCAATTACAAAATATGTTCAGTAGCTCCAATAGGGAAATGTGCCCTTTGTACCTCATAGTTACTTCTTTCCCACTCTGTGGCCTCATATCCTACACTGAGCTGTACGGTGAATAAGCATGAAGCAAAACAGTGAGATTGCTGAAGTCAACAGGTAGACGTAATTATTTGCATGTAAAACCTGCTGCCTTGCTGGAAAAGCAGGTTGAATAAAATTATTTTTTTTTACATTGGATTTTTCAGTCATTATCCAGGCTCTTGAAGATTTTGGCATCTTTTGTTCCAAACCCACAATAAATAAATAATTAAATAGAGAATTAATGGTAATGATAGAAATTTATGTTCCCAAAAAATTCAACTGTGGGTGCTTGACAAGAAATAGAGTTACTGCTATTAAAAAAGTACTGTTACATATTGTTAACATTAAACAGAACAGTTTTGTTGGCGTGAACAAATGCAATTGGACCACAATGGTCTCCAGGGCTCAGCTCTATCAGAGGAATAATCATCATAAAGTTCATCTTAGCAAGAGAACAGAGGATGCAGATCATCCTGGAAGGAAATGGAAAATGTCTATCAATTTATTTCAGAATAAATAATACAGACTTATACCACAGAATGGCTTTTCATTTCTTTAATATTTCAACAGAAATAGAACACCACTGTCTCTCATATTTACATGTAGTATTGCTGAGTATAAAATATACGTAAAACTTACAGACTACACTTGTCATGCATAATAATAAAAAATTTAGATGTTTCATGACCTTTGCAGTGAACTAAAGTAGGTGCTTATATTCATTCCCTTCACTTCAAAGTGCTTGAAGTATCTTTTTTCAGGTTTACCATGCAGTTATAGGTCTGTTATACTATCCCATTTTAAAACTGAGCCAAGACTGGCTGAAAATGTGACAGTACCCTCTTTTAATTAGTATCCAAGAAGGCTCACTAGTGACAGAATTCACTGTAGAATGAAAACAAAGCCTAAAATGAATATTCCAGAACTTTATTCCTCCCAAAATGTGTCTTGTTTTTCTGTTTTGTACTTGCAGCTGGAATCAGATTTAGACAAACAGGATGGCAACATAAAATATATTTTGACTGGGGAGGGAGCTGGAAGCATTTTTATCATTGATGAAAATAATGGCAAAATTTATGTGACACAAAAGCTGGATCGAGAAAAGAAATCTTTCTACACTCTAAGAGCACAAGCAATTAACAGGAGCACTGAGCTTCCTGTTGAACCTGAATCAGAATTTATTATCAAGGTTCGAGATGTCAATGATCATGAACCACAGTTCTTGGATGGACCTTATGTGGCCACAGTTCCAGAAATGTCACCTGAAGGTATGACATGCTATGAATCAAACTATTTATTTCTTGATTTTTTTTCTAGACAGCTATGTTGATATAAAATCTTTAATTGGAAATTAATGCTTGGAAATTTGCAAAAGGTATATTCTTAAACCTAAGGTTGTGCATACCTCTACTTAATATCCTTGCCTTTAAATATTTAGACAACTACATGTATCCAAGTCATTTTACAGAATCTGGATGCATGCTTGGATTTACTATGGAGAGTTTTCTTTCCCATCAGTGATTCAGCCTTGAAATTGTTACTTGTTTAAAAATAAAACATTACCATTCAAAATAAGTAGAGTACTATAGCCAGTTGATACTGCAAAGGAGATTTGGGGCCAACAGATTTCACTACTTTTTCAATCAGTATAACAACCTAGACTCTAGAAAATTTTTCAGTGTGTGATTATTGTTACAACCTGTCAGCTCTTCAGGCTTCTACCAATCTGAAAGAAAAGTATCATGCACATAAATTTTGAAGTCCTCTGACCACAGCTGACTCTTTTAAGGACATAACTATAAGCTTGGTTGAACTGAAAAGTACACCACAGCATCCTTCAGTCTACTCTGGATCTGCTTAATAATTAAATAATACGTCTTTGTTATAGCCTGTGTAGTATAAATCATAACTGTACTGTAACGAGAAAGAATCACATCCACCTCACAAGCACTTGTAATTTTCTCCCCAAAGACAGAGATAGTTTCCTTCCTATAAGTAATGGCTTCAGGACAGCAATGGTATGAAGCTGATGAGGGGATGATATGATGAATACCCGCACACCATGTATGATGCCTACCTATTTACACTGCCAAGCCTCTTTCCTATCAGTCAGCTTCTCTTTATTTGGATTAGATGGTGTGCAGTGAAGGACTGTCTTCTGATTTCCTAAGCACACGAATTGTAATTTTCTTGTCAAGAGGAGCAACTTAATCCCTGCACCTCTTCTTTCCCACCTCCACACGATCAAACAGATATGTACTAGAATCTGTCATGTATCTGGAAACTTAATACAACAAATATGAAGTAAAGTCAACATCTGACAAATATAGGTGTATATGTAAGTATATGTGTACATACATATATATATACATAGATAATGTATACACATACTTTTAAATTTTTAAACAAAACCAAAGTGTGAATACAGCTGACATAAACAAACATGTTATAGATACTGCTATCTCCAAATGACGATCTTCAGAATCAAAGGAAAACTTGATTCTTTAAATCTTATGGAAAGACTCACAGTAATCTCTTAAATTCATACTGATCTCTCTTTCAGTTATTTCTGTTGTAAATAATATTGAAAAGAAATTCAAATATTGTGCTACTTAAAACTGTATGAATTAATGAGGTCATTAACATAATAACATCAGTGATCATAAAAGGTCTATGTTTCATTCAGCGTTACCTATTCAAATTTTAGGGCAGATTCAGTGAATCTTTCACAGGGAGCTGTGAACTTTATCTTCTTCTGCCGGCCTGGATAGCAGTTGCAAGAAAAAGATATTCATGCCTGGGGTTTAGTCAAAAGTGGGGTTAGTATCCTAATTTCTGCCAGGAAGCAGTAGCTCACCATCACTACCAGCAGTAGCTACAGAAGACATCCATTTAATCACTTCATTTCCTAGTCACCCTACTTATACCACCTTCTACCAGGGAAATCACTTTTGGGGGTATGATTTTTTCTTCACTGTCACTTTCTTCCACGCAGACAGATTTTTTTTCCTCAAGACTTCTGCATCTGAGCTCTCGGTCAAATAACTTTTTTTTTTTTTACATAATCAGTTGCTTGTTCAGAGGGTACTTCCACCCTTTTCACCTTGCTCATTCATTCAGGTTTGGAGACAAGAAGACAGGTGCCTTGTCAAGGACCTTTTAATTTTTTTTTTATGTGCTTACAGTAACAATGGGTATAGTTCGTTGTCTAGAAATATCTGGGCATTTTTATCTGGGATTACACAGATTTAGGATTTTGACAATGCCCTTTGTTTCTTTTCCTTTTTTTTTTTTTCCCCCCTCTGGTAAAGCATTGTTTATGAGACACATGGTCTCATAAAAATGGTTTTAAAATAGCTGATAATTTCGTGTGGCTTGATTTATACTCGCAGAGACCTGTAGCCATTCAGAGAAGTATATCAAGAATTGACTTATGGATTCCTTCTATTTTATTTTCATGTCTTAATGATGAGCTCCTGTCTTAATGGTGGCTATATAGGAAAAAAAAAAAAAGAGAAAAGTTAGTAGGGCAGTACTTATGGCCAAAACCCAACAGTAATAATCCCATACCTCTGTTTCTCATGTGAAACCATCAAGTAGTTGACAGATGAGAAGTTTCAATCTACATTGACTTGAGTCGGCTATAAACTGATACCCTAAAAATGAAAGGCTCAGAAGTCTTTATTTAATCTCCTGTGTCATCTATTATATATTTAAATTCCTAAAATACCATATCACTTCAGCATGAGATAAATTAAAACGTGAAAAACTTAATTTATTTTGAGATATTCCTGTAAGATTATTAAAAAAAAAAAAAGATTCTAGTAAAATTTAGAAATAAATTAAATGGAAAAAAAAAATATCAGAAGTAACACCACTTCCCATTTTTCAGAATGGGCCAAAAATAAAACGCTCCCTGTGCGCCTCCTCTCTCAGACACAGACTACCTGAAATAGTAAACTCACAGATTTGCAATCATCCAGTGTATGATACTTGAATCTAAGTCAGTCCTATGGATCTTGAAATATTTTCTGCACTGCTTCGTCTACATTTGACCTTTCTCTCACTAATATGGTAACTATTTCAGAGATAATTCTTTTACCTACTTGTTCCATGTAGACACATAGACAGTACTGCACTACTGGCATATTAATATGTATGTCTGGCATATAGAATGTAAGTGGAGTGATATATAATACTACATACCTTTAACAGTGGTCAGCTCCAATGAAATAGCTGAGCTACACCACGAGGACTTCTCTGGGTTCACTTACCCTGCTTCTCAAAGGGTAGGAACTGCACGTCCGAGGTGAAACCTCTTTCAGTGTGCATCCTAAAGCATTAATCCATACAAGGAAATTTCTAACCTCCCAGTAGGCAGAAACAGTAACCAGCTAGAATTTGCAGCGTTGATACTGCAATACTTCATTATATCAATGCTTTTCTCCCAGTAAAATAGAACACCCTCTTGCATAGTAAGGAATGTAGACCAGAATTAGTTTAAATGGTACAGTGTAATAGAGATACTTGGTCTTTGCACTGGTTCAGAGCTCTCTAGCAGCAGTTCAGCTCACTCATGCTAGTCCTGGGATCTCCTAGTAATTTCCTCAAAGAAAACATGCTCGGGAAGTGTGGTCAATACTTGGGAAAGCAGTTCACTGTTAGTGAACATTCTGTCTGGAAATAAGAAAGCAAGGAGACAATAATTCACAGCCATTTGCCTCAAAGAACCACAGAAAAACAGGAAATCGTCGCGTATCGTTTTGCCTAAAGTTAGGTACAAGTATCAATATCTATATACTAATGTGCCAAAAATTAGAATGCATTTTACTTTTTTCTTAGCTCTGTTTTATCTTCAGTACCAAGTTTTATTAGGATTTTATATGCAAGTGTCACAGTAAATGAAAAGTGTGTCAGCAAATGGACTCTCTTCTGAGAACAGAGGACTGTGGTTTTCCCTCAGGTATTTGGTACAATTTTACATTAAGTTTCTTCCATATAGCTGTTAAACTTGTACAAATGCAGTATATCTGATGGAATGGTTAAGAGTCAGATGCAATAATGTATCAGTACTTAAAATTTTTACAGATTTCAAGCTCTAGTTAGAAAAATGAATAAGTATTTCCCATATGAAGGCCCTATAGTTTACTTAATGGGCTGCAATATATAAGTGGCACTACAATGTTTTGCCCAAGAACGGTAAAACCGGCTGCAGGTATACAAAGAAAAATCTAATACAGCAACCAGCAAAATGTAGTTTGTCTTAAATAAAGCTAGTAAAAAGCAAACAATTTGTAAGCATGTTTTTTATCCAGCTTAAGACATGTATTTGGGGCTAAACTTTATATCAACAACACACAGACGCCTGTATTTACAAATGCATGTTTGAAAGCCCACAGACATATTCAGTTAATTTCTCTCCGCCATGATATCCACTTTAACATAAATGTTGTGAAACCGTATCATGGTTGGATTGCCAATTATATCATGTCATGGCTGGAATGTCAAGAAGTGGGGTTGGTTTTTTTGTTTGTTTGTTTTGTTGTTTGGGGGATATGTGTTAATTGATAGTTTTAAAATATATTATTTGTAGCTGATCAATTATTCTTCTCCCAACCATGGAGTTATAAAAAATTACTTTTTGGAGTTTTTGACTACATAATATTAACACTGTAATTTCTAGCACTCAAATACATATGTGTAGATAAACCTGATTCCATTCAGCAAATGGCTTGCTTTGTTTGCTGCAAGTTAAATGTATGAAGAAATACAGGCTTCATAGCAGTGAAAAATTAAAAACTGAAGAAGTATTTTAAACCCAAGATAATATTTTTCTTCTGCTTATTGTATAGTCCATATTTATTGTAGACATTCATATAGTGATCATAAAATCTTTGTCCTAAAAAAATGTGAGAAACCATAGTTCTCTCTTTACTGCCACCCCAGTTTAAAAATACCCTTCCTCCTGGGAGTGCAGATCTGTTATTGTTTCTCTCCAGGCTGTCTCCCTCCTTACCAGATGCCCTGTGCCTGCTCATCTTTCTGTTATATTCACCAGCTGCATCTCACTGAGCCCAGCTGGGCAAATTCCATGTTTTTGCCTTCTGCTGTACTCTGGAATAGTCAACAGGCAGACAGAAAAGTAGACTGGGGCTTAGAGAAGCGGCAAACATTGTTTTAGATTCAACATTTCTTTCTAAAGGTTAGAGACCAGATAGAAAATAAATCTACCTTTAAATGGGTGAGATGCAAAAAATGTAGTGATAATTTTGCATTCCTATATTTGTTGGATTTTATTCCTGATTTATTAAACATGGTGCTCTAAACAAGTCTGTTTCTAAATGTAGTTGTGAGCTCTTGGGTTTATTAAGTAGAAAATGGCATTTATAATAGACTGTACCTATTAGATTATTCATAGTTCTTGATCCCTTCCTAACTAACACTCCATTTTCAAAGCAACTGCATTCTTGTCATGCTAAATTGTCTTAGAGAATAAATTTCCCATAGTAGTTAGAACAGTTTCCATAGACCACAGCTGATACGAAGTTAACAGTTGTGTAGCTGAGGATTTCCTTTACCCTTCAGACTTATTAAAGAATAGTGTTATTTCTGAAGCATATACATGACCTGGTTAAATATTAGTCTGTCATTTTGTATTGGGTTTGTGTAGTAAGGTCTTGGTAGTGGGGGGCTACAGGGGTGGCTTCTGTGAGAAGCTGCTAAAAGGTTTCCCTGTGTCCACCGCTGGCCAAGGCCAAGCCAATCAGCGACAGTGGAAGCGCCTCTGTGGTAACATTATTAAGAAGGAAA
>NW_009260770.1:132417-180900 GCF_000687185.1 Egretta garzetta
GGGGGGCCCCGGGCCCTGGAGCAGAGATTCCCCTGCAAGCCTGTGGTGAAGACCATGGTGAGGCAGGCTGTCCCCCTGCAGCCCATGGAGGCCCACAGTGGAGCAGATATCCACCTGCAGCCCATGGAGGACCCCACACCAGAGCAGGTGGATGCCTAAAGGAAGGAGGCTGTGACCCTGTGGGAAGCCTGCGCTGGATCAGGTTCCTGGCAAAACTTTGTGGACCCGTCAGGGAGGAGCCCATGCCAAGGCAAGTTTCCTGGCAGGACCTGTAGCCCATGGGGGACCCACGCTGGAGCAGTCTGCTCCTGAGGGACTGCACCCTGTGGGAGGGATGGACCCTCGCTGGAGCAGTCCGTGAAGAACTGTAGGCCATGGGAAGGACTCGCATTGGAAAAGTTCGTGGAGAACTGTCTCCCATGAGAGGGACCCCACGCATGAGCAGGGGAAGAGTCCTCTCCCGAGGAAGAAGTGGTAGAGACAACGTGTGATGAACTGACCCCAACCCCCATTTCCATCCTCCTGTACCACTGGGGGGAGTAGGTAGAGAAATCTAGGAGTGAAGTTGAGCCCAGGAAGAAGGGAGAGGTGGGGGGGAGGTGTTTTAAGATTCAGCAGTTTTTATCCTCTCCTTCTCTGATTTTGATTGGCAATAAATTAAATTAATTTCATCAAGTTGAGTGTTTTTCATGATGGTGACTGGTGAATGATCTCTCCTGTCCTTATCTCAACCTATGAGCCCTTTGATCTACTTTTCTCTCCTGTGTCTGATTAAAGAGGGGAGAGATAGAGTGCCTTTGGTGGGACCCTGGCATCTAGCCAGGGTCAAACCACCACACATTTTATCTTTACATTTCTCCAGAGTAACAGGGACTGGCATCTATATATGTATACATCTATACACACATCTAATACCCACCTAAATGTCAGAAGTTTGGTATTGGAAGTATGTTTTGAAGGACATCTAACTCCAAAAGTTGGAGTCACTTAATAACATTTTAGCATACCTTCACTCTGAGAGAAGAGAGCATGCGTTATAGAATCACTTGGACTGCTGCTGCATAAATTGTGAGAAAATGCAAAATATATTTTTTTAAATAATCAAAATATTTTATTCAACATAGTCTTATATGAGAAAGCCTTCTTCATTTCTATTTAAAAATAAAATTACTGAACTGCTGTAAAACTCAGAAATTAATATATTTGTTTTTTATATTTGGGGATAAGCATCAACTTTGAGTTTGCCATAGAAAAGGTGTTTCTGGTCTAACTCCTTGCACTCCATTATTTCTTTTTGTTTTCTCCTCCAGCATAACTATACAGCTATATTTGTAAGGAGGTGCAACCATGTGAATATGTGCCAGAAAGTTTTAGAAATTAGCTTTATTTCCCACTGTTCTTCATGAGAAATGATATTTTTATTCTTATGCAGAACCTAGGTGAGAAAAAAAGACAAAACTAACGATTACCTAACAAAATGCTGCTACTGTGAATATTTTCATTTAAAGGACAATCATCACTGATGGTGCCATGAGATTGCTGTCAATCTCATATCTAGGATATAACCAGCTTCCAGCCAGAGATGAAGTCAAGCTCTGCAGATTGATTCTTCTGTGCCTTTTGCACTGGGGATTCTGCCTTGAATCTTGCACTGGGACAGGATCATTAAAGGCTTAAGGATAAAAATGTTATCGGAACCTTGTTATACTTCTTCGTTGCTTTATTTGCTAACAATTAATTTCTTTATCACCACTGGGCCTACTGGTGATAAAGTGGCTGTGTTTTCTTATTCCCATAGGAAACTTCCATAAAATGCTTTAAAGAATATACCAGAGGAGGAGAAACAATTTGCTGTATTCCGTTCACATATCAGAAATTAGGGAAAAAGGCATAAGATGTGTAGTATTTTAAGCAACATAAGTATAGAGCTGAAAAGTAATACACTATTTATTTTTATTTTAATTGAAAATTTGAATGCAACAAGAACAGTTGCTGAGGAAATATTTTCCCATTTTAATAATAAATTTTAGAAGGTGCCTTTTGCTCCTGTAAATTTTCAGGACTGTTTGCTAATATAACTGGCATGTTAAAAGGTTTTTAAAGAGTTTATGTTTTGTAATTATGAGATAATTTATACAAGAAGAAAATAAACACAATCTATTTTATTTTTTCCTTGAGGTACTTCGGTTACACAGGTAACAGCTACAGATGGTGATGATCCTTCTTATGGGAATAGTGCCCGTCTGCTTTACAGTCTCATTCAGGGACAGCCTTATTTTTCTGTGGAGCCAAAGACAGGTACTACAAATGATCTTGTAACTTGAAAACATTCATAAACTAACATAAAATGCATGCAAGCAAAAACGTATCTCTTCATTTCAACAAAAGATCAACTGATATGGCCCTATGCTTGTACATCTTTGCATAGTTCCTAGATCTAAAAAAAAAATTCAATTATTTCTCTCCTGGAAACTCTTTCTCTCTAAACAATCAATGATTTATTTTGAAAATTATCTTGGTAAAGAAAAGAGCTGGATTCTGAGTACTCCATATAACAATTTGACCTAGGGACACTTCTGGGTTAACAGCTCTATGACTCATTATGTGACATTCCTATCTCTAAGTTGGAGAAACCACAGATATGTGACATCCCTCCAAAATCCTTATTTCTGGGGAAGAAAGAAGGTTATATGTGGCAGACGATATATATGGTGTGTTCTGTTCCCCAGAACTCAAAAGTATGCACAATGGATCTGTCATACAGCATAGATGTTGCCATGAACTAATTCCCAGTACACGGTCTAGAATGTAAATTCATAACTATGCCTAGTGATGCATTTTACATTCTATGATATGGTCAAATGTTGGGAAAAAATGGAACTATTATACGTTATTATATTACACTTTTCATTTTTAGGGGTCATCAGAATGGCTTCCCAAATGGATAGAGAAACAAAAGATCAGTATTTGGTCATCATCCAGGCCAAAGACATGGTTGGGCAAGCAGGGGCATTTTCAGCAACAGCCACTGTTACCATCATCCTCTCCGACATCAATGACAATCCACCCAAATTTCAACAGCGTGAGTATAAGCTACTTACAATAGTTGAAGTCTTGAGGAAAGGTAGATCTACTGTAGGTCTAATAAGTTAACTGGTAAGTCTTTTCAGAACAGATCTGTGCTTTAACTATAGCATACAGGTTTAAATAAAAATAAAATTTAAAAAAAATCCACACAAAAGCTCAAAAATGAAGAGGAAAAGAAAACCTATCAGTACAAAAGATCTCAGGCCTGCTGTTTTTTATCACTACGCTTCGGAGACAAATGACTTACTAAACTGCTTTCCATACAGTTTGCCCTAACAAAGCCTAAAATATGGGCAATGGGATAGTTAGTACCATTTTCACTCATCTTCTTTCTTTTTTTCCTCTCTTCATTCTTTGCTGACAGATCCTGTAAACTGTTTGGCAAATGATGTGCCCATCTCTATCCAGGGAGTTTTTAGCTGCTAGCTGGGCTGTCAGGAAGAACTAGTGAAATGCAGTTGGTAGGTGCTGCCCTCCACTGTTTTTTCACCCTGATGGTTCTCCTCAGCTCTTTATTTACTGCTAAAGTGGGGCTGAGACAGAAGGACTCATAAGTTGAAAGGCTGTCATCCCCTGCCCGCAGGATCTATCCATTGCTGAATTAGATCTATTGCTCTGATCAAAGCTGGGGTTTTTCCCCAACTTTCTGAGAGCCTCAGGCCATCATAGTTACAATAGCTATTAATCATAACAGATCACTAAAATGTGACAGTGTTTGTTTCTTTAGGACTCTACTATATGAATGTCTGTGAAGATGCTCCGGTTGGCACTACAGTAGGCAAAGTCATTGCAGAAGACAGTGACATAGGGGAGAATGCAGCCATGACCTATTTCATTGAAGGAGATAGCTCAGATGTTTTTGACATCATTACTAACAATGAGACTCAAGAAGGAATTATCTTATTAAAAAAGGTGAGATCTCAGGAACCTTCTAAAAACCTCTAATTACTGGAGTCTCCTCAAGCAAGCTGGATGTTTAAAAAAGGCCTATTGCTTTGGCTTCTACTATCTTTCTTCAGGCTTTGTGGTTTGACTGAGGTATTAAGGAGATAAAAAGAAGCACACTTTTCTTTTGTTTACTCTTTTTGACTAATTTCCATTACTTCTGAATACATTAGTGGCAAAGTACTTTAATGTTCTTCCTAGCTGTGCAACACAGTGTATCCCATTGTGAGAAAATGTTCTCTCTCTTCTGTGCATCATCTGTAAAATCTTTATCAATGAATTGTACACAACACTTCATCACTTCCAAAACCACTTGTTAAACTTAACTGGAACCAGATTGTGTTACAGTATTAGATAGACAGTGGAGTTTTTGTTATGACATAGCTTTGAAAAGACACTAAATACACTTTAAAAGATACTGGTTTATAAATTAAGATATTTAAGAGGCTTTGATACTGTATGATTTATCTTGGAATCACATAGGAAGATTTCTGTGTCATCTGGGTCATTATCTGATAGAGTTTGATAGTTTAGTGAAACTCAAGAGCCTGAAGAACTGAATGCTATAAATTTTTTTGTAGCATTTGTAAGTTGTTTGGGTTGGGTTTTTTTAAAATTTCTATTTGGATGTATTGCAAATCAGAAAAGTATTTTTTTTTTAAATTATGGAAATTAATGGCTATCTAGAATAGTAATATAACTCCATTTATTAAACACTCGTTGCCTTATGTAATTTATTTCTTTCAGAGACTAAATTTTAACTTACTCATCTTAACATTTACAGATTAACTGTTTCACATTGCTTATCTAAAATTAAAGAACAGTGTTCACTAAGGTTACTCTTATGTTGGAAATACAAGTACTAATAGAAGTTGTTTTTCTTAGGGCTGAAATTCTATGGAAAAACTTCTTTTACAGTATTGCTTAACTATAACATTAAAGCCAGCCTGCATGTGAAAGCAAACAATGGCATAGCACAGTTTAATTTTAAAGTGGTTTTAACACTAAAAAAGAAATTTTAGAAGTAACTACTTTTGAAACATTCCCAAAAGAACAGTAGCAATATTTTGTCTTTAATCTCACACCACTTACTGGACTTTATTTAATTCAAATGTGAAGAAAGAAATATTCCACATCTCACTCTCTTTCTTAACAGAGAGTGGATTATGAGAGCAAGAGGAGATACAGTATTCAAGCAAAAGCTGTAAACAGGTACATTGATGACCGCTTTCTGAAAGAAGGACCATTTGAAGACAAAACCATTGTGAAAATCAACGTGGAAGATGCTGATGAACCTCCAGTTTTCACCTTGGAGAACTATGTGATGGAGATTGCTGAAGCAGCTGTGAGTGGCTCATTGGTGGGCATTGTAACTGCTAGAGATCCAGACGATGATGACTGCCCAGTCAGGTACCTAACTTAAAATGTGAACAGGCCTCAAATAAAAATGTAGTTGGGATTTCCAAAGACTATTTCTGTTCCCTACCTTGGGCCATGATTACAGTTAATCATGATTTCATTGTGATAGCCTAGGTTATTAAGTTTGTCGTGGTTTAACCCCAGTAGGCAACTAGGGACCACAGAGCCACTTGCTTACTCCCCCAGCCAGTGGGATGTGGGAGAGTATCGGAAGGGTAAAAGTGCAAAAACTCATGGGCTGAGATAAAGACAGTTTAATAATAAAAAAAGAAGAAAGAAAGAAAACAATAAAGGGAAAAAAAAACAAAACAAAAACACAACACCATAACAAAATCCCAAGAAAAACAAGTGATGCACAGAACCCACAAACAACTACTCACCACCAGCAGATGACCCTGCCAGTCCTGACAATGACAGCCCTGGACAGCCTCCATCCCCTCCCAGTTTTATTGCTAAGCGTGATGTCATATGGTATGGAGTATCCATTTGGTCAGCTGAGGTCAGCTATCCCAGCTGTGTCCCCTCCCAACCCCCAGCCTACTCACTGGTGCGGAAGTGTGATAAACAGAAAAGGCCATGATCCTGTGTAAGCACTGATCAGAAATAACTAAAACATCCCTGTGTTATCAACACCGTTTTGGTCACCAATCCAAACCATGGCCCCACACTAGCTACTATGAAAAAAGTTAACTTTATCCCAACCAGAACCAGTACACTAGGTTAAATTCTGCCCCCTGGGCCAAAATCTAAACAATAGAGCTTTGTTTGTGCATCTTTTCAATCACTTTGAGATGGGGTAATATTTTAAACAGTAGCCTGGAAGAATCTGTGCATAACAGCAGAGCTAGGGTACTGCAGTCAAACCTGTAACTGCCTGGAGGTGTTCCAGCCTGTTCCAAATAACTTCTGGAGAGATGGAGAGAGGGAGTTATTGTTGGGAGGGTGATACAGACTAGTTTCACTGGCATCTGCTCAGCTCAGCATGACCAAAAGTTTACCAATTCCCTACATCTACCACAATTGCCCCATAGAAATATTATATAAAGAGAACCCCCCAGGCTTTTAATTTTGCAAAATAATTTTTCTGTTTCTTAAGGGAGAAAACAGGTAATAAATTTTTAACAGGATGGTTATAATTAAAATAGCTTCTTTAGTTACTTAACGTCACTGTGTATTGTGCAATTTAGAAAAGCTAAGATACAGGTACAAATGGATGAGACACAAAATAACTTATGGTGTGTGTATTAACTTAACAGATCCCTAATCACAGAAATATATATTTAGCTGCTTATAGTTATGACTTCAGAGGTTTAGCTAATGAAAGGCCATTTGCTATCTTTTTGCATTCATTTACTGGTATTTAGTAAGCTAGTCATAAGTTAAATAAGAATAAATAAAAATATAATTTTTTTTTTAAAAAAAAGGTTTGTTTTGTAGTTTATTTAGATGAATGAAGCATCTCCTGTGAAACATTTAAACATAGTGTATATCTATGACTTCTTAGCTTGCAATATTTTGATGGAACTTGCTACAAAGTGAGTATGTATGCAAAGTCCCAGAACAGTGATGCATATATTGCATCATGGAGTTCCTTTAAAACAGAGCATGGTACTTCTATGCAAAGATATATTTATTGGGCTAAGTGCCATGCATATGAATCTAATTTTGAAACCACTGCTATCATAAACGACAAGAGTTGCTTGTAATATAGAAAAACAGCTGTGTTGCATTATGGATACCAGTTTTCAAATAAACAAAGTAAACAAAGACATGCAACAAAACCTCACTACATCAATTAAAAAAAATCCACTAAAAATGTCGAACACAGATTTTCTGAAAATTACCTATCAAGAATCAGATTGCCACAAAAACCCCAAACAAAATGAAACACCAGTGTTAGAAAACCCTGAACAAGCTTTGGATCAAAAAAAAAAAAATAGGAATATTAAAATTAAAAAAAAAAAATTGAATTGTAAATCCCTAAAGTAGAGGTTTATAAATGTCACATCTTTGGCTCAAACAATATGAAATTTCACTGACTGTATTGTGCTGGTTCCTTGATTTATCATTCTACTGATTTGCAAAACACACAAAACATGACTATAAATAACAAGTTACAGAGTCATCCAACCACTGGCACATAATCTGAGCTGGAGTCCTAAGTGCCAACAGGAAACAGAAAGGCTTTGTCAAGCAGAATTAAAGGTACAAAAAAAGAGGGAATAATTGCATGTGGGAATTCCAAACTGGAATGGTAAGAACTTTTCAACTCTTCAAACAGGTTTTATTTCTACTAAATAAAGTCTACTAGGAACTATGACATATGGTCTTTTTGGTATGTTATGAAAAATATTTGTAAATATCCTTTCTATTTGAACCAATATCTTTGGTGTCTTTTTCAGTCCACCTCTGGCCTGTGACTAATGGTTAGACTTTAACAATTTGAATGGTATGTATGGATGTACATGTGCATGTTCATGTCTGCATACGGACATAGCATCCAGAACCTTTTAAGTGAATACTCAGGAACAGTGGACTTGTTTGCAATCATCTCCTGCATTAGGATTTTGTACCCTACCTAGGTGACCCCTCATTACAGATAGTTGTCTGTCTTTATAATGCCTGTTCCCTTGGCATCAGAGCATGTCAGCAATGATAAAATAGATTTGCCATTATACCTCCACTTAGCTGTTAGTGTTATTCATTTCACAAGTGGCATTTTTGCTGTTTCTTTTCAATGAAGTCATTCACCTGCTGTGAGCCTGACTTAGAAGTAAGAATGAATAATGCATTTCAGATTCAGTTCACATTAATATAGATCTGAGACATATTTAGTTTTATTTAAAGAAGAGCTTTGATCTTGGCAGCAGTGAATTTTAAATGTTTATAAGTGTACATTTTTCATGATTTCTGAGTTGTTGCAGCAACAGCTCTGTTTTCTCACCTGACAATAGCTTTCTATGTCCTTGCTTCTGATGGAACGTTTCAGTATTAGGGAATCTCTTTACTTTTTTTGGTACAGGTACTCTATTGTCCATGGCATGCATTTAAAGAGACTGTTCAGCATCAATGAACACAATGGAACAATAATTACAACTAAACCTCTGGACCGAGAGATAGCTTCTTGGCACAACATAACAGTTACAGCCACAGAAACAAGTAAGAACTTTAAGGAACGCTGTGTTTTATATACTGTGAACTGTAATTATCCTCTGAATATGCCTTCTTTTAAGTGGAGAATACATGCTTCTTTCTCATTATATTACTGTTGCTTGCTACATTAAGGAGCATTATTAAAATGATTAGTTAAATAGAAGTGGAATATGTTAGAGCTCCAAGGTCCTGTGCTCTTTCATAAAAGATGACCTTATAAAAAAAAGAAAGAAAATTATAATAGGATCAAGACTGTAATGCTTTCAAGTTACACTGAAGCATATGAATTGCTCCTGCCCTGCAAGATCTTATGTTAAATTAGACCCTGGTTAATTTCACACCAGATTTTTGACTAGTGTGAAATTAGCCAGGGTCTAATTTAACACCAGTCAGAAACCTGTGGCTCATTAATTGTGAATGTAAGGCCTAAATCAGCTAGACTTCTCTTCAGTGACAATTGAATCTGTGAAGCATCCTTTATACAGATTTCACCTGACAGTTTGGTTTGAAAGTCAAATGCAAATTGCCTCTGTGTTCCTGGTGATCTGGTTGCCCTAACTTTGGGACAACCCTCTAGAAAATGAACAGCTACTGATTTATAAGGCAGTTTAACAAGATTATTGGGATATTATTTAAAACCTAATCACACCCATTCTAGGAAACATATGAAACTAGACTCCAATCAATGAATCAGGCAGGTTTTGCCAAATACTTTTAGCATTTTTAAAATCCTGAATCTCATTTAAATGTTATTTATTGCTAAGACTAGTTTAAACACATACTCATAAATTGCACTGCTCCCAAAGGGAGCATTCCTTGTATGTATGTAGAATATTATTTCCAGAAGTTTAAAGAGGATAGTCAGTAGCCATTTTCATTGAAGTCTTTGAGTTTGAGAATTGATAGTATTTTCTTCCTTTTCAGCTCCTCTTTCAGTTTTTAAGCCTGAGTGTGTTTTGCTTCTCATGTTGTTGGACCGCTGGCAGGTGTTGGTAAAATTAATCTCTGGCATGGTTTTGTCATGTCTTGAATAGTGCTATAGAAACACAGCAAGATTACTTTGATCTGGACTTTTCTGTTTAGTTAAACAATAAAATAGGAAAGAACCAAAAGTTACAAATGAATAAGTGTCTCCTGCAGCAAAAGAAAGTGAGTCTTTCACAGTAATTGAAGTTATTGTAAAGAAACCGTGCCCTCATTATCTTAATATTCCTATTCTCTGTTTCTTTAATGATGATAATGTCACTGTCTACAACATTATATTCAAAAGCATTGATATTAGGTCACCTTGGTCTGGGCATACCTGAAATTATTTATATTATGTACTAGTAGCATTTTTTTCCTTGAAACATAGTAATAACATACACCGTGTGTATGAGACATTTGGTGGAAGACATTGAGGCTCCACTGAAGCCAAATAAAAATGCCATTAGAGTTCATCCACACAAGATACTTATTACAGCTGAGACAGATATTCAAACTGAATTACAACAGCAACTTCCCTAGGGGCCTATTGAGGTACTGGCATTCATAAACTGACACAAGTCTTTTGCCTCCAATGACAAGGATCAGAGATTAGGGTCAGGGATTAGTAAAAGGAGGTTGCCTCTGCTATTGCAGACTTCTGGTGTGGATCATTCTATTCTCATGTCATTGAGATAACATGTTTTAAAGGTACCCAGAATTAGATCTAGTTTATTGGAGCTTAAACACAAACATACAGATCCTGCAATCTGCTGAGTCTTATTCCACTTTATGCTTAAGATGGTTCTAGCTCAAGAGATATTGTTTCCCTTGATCAGTTTTTACTTGGTTGTAATCAGCTTCCACCTAGGACAAGGCTGAAGCATAAACAACAGCATTTAACTATGCACGAGAGCAAGAAATCCTTAAGTCATCAGCTTTACTTAACACTGATTTACTGAGTCAGATGAAGACTGACTGACAATTAATTCATTTAGAAGAGAAATATCTGTTTCAGCTTTCTCTCTACTGAACTATACATCAACAAATATTCCCAATGACAGCAACAGGCTTGAGCTTATCTCGATCCTCATTTCTCTATGCGCCATTGGAATATATTCCTTTCATAGCGAGTTCTAGACCTACTACATGACTACAGAACTTACAGCTCTTTGAAGATTTGAGTTATGGATCATATCATTAAATCCATTTTTAATTGTCACCTACTTTAGTCATATACACTTTTGTTGACATACTTCTAATTTTTTAGATGAGTCTTTTTAAAAAAAAAGTGTCCATAAATTCACTTTAGCCTAAATTAATTATAACAACAATATTATTATGGTGGTATTACTACTACTACTACTACTACTACTACTACTACTACTACTACTACTACTACAAGTTTCCTGTTACTGGTTGATGACAACACCAAGCTTTCTTTAATCCTCTGCAAGTACCGAGTTCTACTTTGTCTCTAGAGATGGTCACTGGTTTTCTTTTCACACAGCTCCAAAATAAGCAAGTTACTAATTTTGGTCCCTAGTAATTAAAACATCAACTTCATTCTTCACACTGATCCAGCCTATTGTACTTGATATCCTGATCTTAGACCATGTTTTTCAAGTTCTGATCTCTCTCATGGAGATTACGACACAGAAATTTTCTGCTCGTTGAAAGATCTTTAGCCTAATGTAGATATAAGTACAATAGCTGTATTCAAATTCTGACAACTATTTTCCCACGTAAGGGATAAAAGAGAAAATAAGTGTTGCCTACCATCTTTCCCAATGGCAACCAAAGGAGTCACTCTGCTTTACCCAAAATCTTCATTAAATATTTACCAGACACTAATTCCAAGAGTGGCTTTGTAATGTGTTGCTCCCTCCCCAAATAAAAAATCTGTGATTTCAGAAAACCTAAAAACCGCCATGCTGTTATCATCCAACAGCAACATGAGAAAAACACTTCCTTGTCATTTAACCATAGGCTGAGGAAAAAAATACCTGAAAAAAACCCAATAATGCAACAACTCAAATATAGTTAGGAAGTAGAAACAAGATTATTACAAAAAATAAATTAAAAAGACGGGTTATTTCATGAAAGAAAACAGATATGAATGTCAGCTCTAGGCTGAAAGGTGCTATCTAAATGTTTGTGCAAGCAAAGTGTAGGCTTTAAAGCCCATATAGTATCCATGAATCTGATGAACAAGCAAGTTAGGAGTAGGCCAGTGTAGCTGGATCCTTCCCATGCCACTTCGTATGTGACTGAAGCTACCAAAGGTATTCCCTGCCTCCCAGTAAGTGTTGCAAAGTTTTACTTTCAATGTCAATCCAGCTAAATCTCTGCCCTACATATCCAATTCAGACTTAAGCAAAAGAAGTAAGTACTACACTGTCAGTATTATTTCTAAAAGTGTTATGAGCTACTTTTTATGTTTATTTAAAAAAACCCACCCAAGCACTGTTTCATTGCCTACTGTATTATTATGGATGTTGGGATTCATCAAGAGAAATGTCATCCCACAAAGAAGAATTTTTAACATGACTCTGACAGATCAGAAGCTTTGGTAAATTAGCACGTCCCTAATGATTTCACAGGGGGAATAGCAATGTGAAACTGCTGAGTATCTAGCCTTTTATCTCTGTGGTAGTTGCTTTTGCTGCCATTTCCTTTGGCAAAAGACTCAAAGCTATCAGCACAGATTCCATAAGATCCAAGAAAACAAATGTTTGCTTGAAGCAACTAGTGAATTATACATTAAAAAAAGCAATGTAAGAACCAACCAAACCCATGCAGTTTGAAGTCAGGCATAAAGGAGAATGTTTTGTTTTTCTCTTAAAGGTCCATTTGACTAATGTAATATAATGCCTTAAGGACTTCTGTACAGGTCAGAAGCAGGTGACGCTAGCACCCATCCTGAGGCATATTTTAACTATAATGAATATTCTTGTGAGTGACATACTTCTGGTTTAGACAGAGCAGATTGAGATATTGATAGATATTTAGGTGGATAGATACTTAGTATTCCAGGAATGTCTTAAGATTAGTTTATTCACTGGAAAAACGTCTTCATTCTGGTTGTTACCCAGAAACATGTCCAAGTCAACATGAATATTATTGTTGCAGTGAAACTTCTTGCCTACCAAAGTAATAAATTACATTGTGGGGAAGGCAGACATTTCTCAGAGGTATGCTATTTGAGTAAGGACTTGATGTACTGATAGGTGAAGGATTTCTGAGAGGTATTCAGTATAGAGTCATAGAATCATAAAATCATACAGGTTAGAAAAGACCTTTAAGATCATTGAGGTCAACCATAAATGTAACACTGCCAAGTCCACCACTAAACCATGTCCTTAAATGCCACATCTACACATCTTTTAAATACCTCCAGAGATGGGGACTCAACCACTTCCCTGCACAGCCTGTTCTAGTGCTTGATAACCCTTTCAGTGAAGAATATTTTCCTAATATCCAATCTAAACCTTGCCTGGCGTAACCTGAGGCCATTTCCTATTGTCCTATCACTTGTTACCTAGGAAAAGAGATCGGCACCCACCTTGCTACAACCTCCTTCCAGGTAGTTGTAGAGAGCAATAAGGTCTCCCCTCAGCCTCCATTCCTCCAGACTAAACAACCCCAGTTCCCTCAGCTGCTTCTCATAAGACCTGTGCTCTAGACTTTTCACCAGCTTTGTTGCCCTTCTCTGGACACACTCCAGTGCCTCAATGTCTTTCTCATAGTGAGGGGCCCAAAACTGAACACAGGATTCGAGGTGTGGCCTCACCAATGACAAGTACAGGGGAAGGATGACTTCCCTGGTCCTACTGGTCACACTATTTCTGATACAGGCCAAGATGCCATTGGCATTCTTGGCCACCTGGACACACTGCTGGCTCATATTCAGCTGTCTGTCATCTGGTACCCCCAGGTCTTTTTCTGCCAGGCGGCACATCTACACATCTTTTAAATACCTCCAGAGATGGGGACTCAACCACTTCCCTGCACAGCCTGTTCTAGTGCTTGATAACCCTTTCAGTGAAGAATATTTTCCTAATATCCAATCTAAACCTTGCCTGGCGTAACCTGAGGCCATTTCCTATTGTCCTATCACTTGTTACCTAGGAAAAGAGATCGGCACCCACCTTGCTACAACCTCCTTCCAGGTAGTTGTAGAGAGCAATAAGGTCTCCCCTCAGCCTCCATTCCTCCAGACTAAACAACCCCAGTTCCCTCAGCTGCTTCTCATAAGACCTGTGCTCTAGACTTTTCACCAGCTTTGTTGCCCTTCTCTGGACACACTCCAGTGCCTCAATGTCTTTCTCATAGTGAGGGGCCCAAAACTGAACACAGGATTCGAGGAGTGGCCTCACCACTGACAAGTACAGGGGAAGGATGACTTCCCTGGTCCTACTGGTCACACTATTTCTGATACAGGCCAAGATGCCATTGGCATTCTTGGCCACCTGGACACACTGCTGGCTCATATTCAGCTGTCTGTCATCTGGTACCCCCAGGTCTTTTTCTGCCAGGCGGATTTCCAGCCACTCTTCCCCAAGCCTGTAGCATTGCATGGAGTTGTTGTGACCCAAGTGCAGGACCCAGAACTGAGTTTTGTTGAATCTCATACAGTTGGCCTCAGCCCATCGAGCCAGCCTGCACAGGTCCCTCCGTAGAACCTTCATACCCTCAAGTAGATCAACATGCTTGCCCAACCTGGTGTTGTTTGCAAACTTACTGCAGGTGCACTCGATCTCCTCATTTAGATCGTTGATAAAGGTATTAAACAGAGCTCGCTCCAATACTGAGCCCTGGGGGACACCACATTGACTGGCCACCAGCTGTATTTAACTCTGTTCACCAGAACTCTTTGGACCCAGTCAACCAGCCAGTTTTTTACCCAGCAAAGAGTACGTCCATCCAAACCATGAGCAGTCAGTTCCTCCAGAAGATTGCTGTACCTGCAAATTTTCCTTCCCTTGGTTTCAGGTGATATATTTACGAACATTCTTATGACATAAATAAATAATTTTGTCAGCTTAGTCTACACACAGCTTTTGTACCATGAAACTAGTATAGTTAGTTCTGTCTTTCCCTTGGCTGCAGCACTTATAGCAATATAACCTTGTGTAAATGCAGTAAATGCAGGAACAAAGTGCAGAGTTTATTTTCCTTTTCATACAGGAATAAGACATAATGACATAGCTTTTATATTTAAAGCCACAGTAATAAAGTGGCTTTAGATATATACAGTAATAAAGCATACTTGTATAACAGAAGCAGTACAGCTTCTGTGAGTACAAAATACCTGATAATTAAACCTGTTGTGCGAATAATACTTGGAAAAAATGATAAGCTCAGTCTATGAAGTCTGTCAGCAGTAATGCCTTAGACATGCCTGGGCAAAATCAGACTCCTTTGCAAATATGTGTTTGGAGACCAGTGGATAGAACAGCTCTGTTGTTCCAAGTTCAAAATCTCAGCTTTCTGCCTTAGCTAGGGGTGGGTATCAGTGTCCACTGCAATTACTTCATGTCTAGCAGTGGCAGAAATATTTTGAAATCATGTTAATTTTGTTGAAATTTTCTTCCAAAACTTTGAAATTTCAAAATATTTTAAAGAAGAGGAAGAGTAACAGAATTTCTTAAAGAATTGTGACCAATTGTGGTATCCATGATGTTGTGACATAAGAAAGCACAACTGCACACCTCCATCTGCTCCAGCCCAAGACCCTATTGGCCAGCTTCTGGAGCCCAGTCCAGTGCCCAGGGACCCAGGGCTTCTTCCTAGGCTCAGGGATGTGGCTGACACGTTCCTGTTTGCAGCTCAGCCAGTAGGAAAGCTGAGCAAGTGTCCCAGTGACACACATACACACAAACAGACACAGAGGACACTGACACGGCTGGTCACGCAGACTGCCACAGACAAGGTGCTGCCTTCAGCAACACCTACATACAGGACTCCCATAAACCACAAGGACAGAAAGACAAGTCCCCTCCTCCTCTTCAGCTGGAGAGGCAGAAGGTCACTGGTGCAGGCACAAACACACATGACACTCTCCAGGTTCACAAGCGCACACACACTCATGGATACCTTCAGTAACTGCATGGACCCTCTGTCTGCCCAACACTCCTGCCCAGATCCAAGGTCCTCTTATCCACTTCATATGATTCTATGATTCTATGGGTCCCCAGCTCACGAGCTAGTCCATGCTTGATGCTCACTGGCAAACGCGCAACACTCACACACTCATACACAACATTCGCAAGTCCCTGCTAAGTGGTAAATGAAAGAGTGAACAAATCCAAAATTTTACATTAAATATGCTTATATATTTCAAAATATACTGTTATATTTTAATGTGATGGATTGGTGAAAAAACAAAAAAAAAGCAGAATCCTACCACCCTTTGTAAACACAATCCCAGCAAAGAAAGAAAATGCCTATTTTTATATGTATAGGATATATTTGAACTCATTAAAAAGGTTTTATATAAAATGTGCCTGTAGGTCTCAGTAACTATTTTCTTCTCTGCAGAATGTAAGTTAAAATTTCTAATGTACACATTAATTTGAAATATATAATAGATTATAACTTTTGATTTCTGTCTTTTTTTAACCATTAGGAAATCCTGAAAAAATTTCAGAAGCAAATGTGTATATCCAAGTTCTTGATGTTAATGATCATGCACCAGAATTCCCTAAATATTATGAAACATTTGTTTGTGAAAATGCAGTTTCGGGCCAGGTAAGTGTGAAGAATTTAGCTATCAGTTTTCTTATTGCAATGGTCTGAGATGTTACTATATTCTTTAACATTCATTATTTCAGTACTGTGAGTACAGGCTGTATTTTGCCTATTTCCAAAATTAGTTCTGTTCATATATGTATAGTTTGAAATTTAGATTTCAGAAGACTGCTGTGTATTGTTCCCCTTTTAAAACAAAATAGATACATCGCTTTGATTGTCAATCAAAACATGTTACAGAGAAATATAAACAGAAACTTCTGGAAAAAAAGAAACAGCATAACACACAGCTTTGATTCACGTTCATGTCACAGAAGTTAAAACTAGGCCTGGTATTTACAGCAACAGCATAACATAGTCCAGAAAAAGCAAACTTAGACCAGATTCAAACCAAATTCATTGTGTTCTTCGGTTAGAAATCATTAATTGTGAACTGAATTCAAGCCCTGCCTAGTTCAGTGGAAATCTGAAGATCTTTAAGTCACAGACCTTGCAACACCTTCCTTAGCTGGCAGGTTATGGGATTGTCGTATTAAGCATCCTTCCCTGGAGGTTTTTTTCATTTCCCACTCCCCAGGTGAATGGGGTCACATAAAGCAGCTGTCCTAACCTCCCAGGTACACTGCTGACACTCCATTTTCCTGCACCCACTTTCCTCTACAGCTTTACTTTTTTTTTTTTAACTGATCCAGTTTTATAGCCTAAGCCCCAAACTGTACAATAAGCATGCATCCAGACTCTGCGCAGGAGTGTAAAAGAAAACTGCAAAAAGAAAAACAGGATGTTCAAAGTTTAAAAATAAAGGTACAAAATGAGCAACAAAAAAAGCAACAACAAACAGCTATAGACAGAAAAATCTATACCTTTTTTCACCACTTTAAAACAGTCTTTGGACATATGAAAGAGACCTTTGGGATATCCGTGATGGTTCCATTCAAAAGTTTTGCTGTTTTGATTTCTGAATGACAGAGCCTTTCTTTTACATCACCTTGGTTTGTTTTGACCTTGATTAGTCTGCAGATAAATAAAGCTTTCTTTGTAGCCAAAGTAATGTCTTCATAGCTTTTGCATCCATTTATATATTTCTCTATCAGCAGTTGGGTTGTTCTGCATTTGGTAATTTTCTACTCTGCAAAGGCTACCTCTGGTTCAGAGGTACCTGGAGCAAGCTGTTTCTTTTGGTCTTCAGGTAACTCATTGGCAGATCAATGTGCAGACATTAAAGCAAATGCTACTTCATGTTTCTTGGCTTTAAGACACCATGAATTAAATACAGAAGCTTATAAAATGGATATATGTAATCCATTTTTTGGACTTACCAACAATATAAAACCCCAGGTGATTTATTTCCCAAGGTTTTTATTATTCCATGGTTGCTTACTGATGAATAACATCTGTATGCTAGCCCATTAATAGCTACTTTTCAGTAACAAATTAAGTGTATATATATATATAAAATATTTTGCGAATCACTGGAGAAAATGGCACTGTAAAGAGTAGTAGTAGTAACAATAATGATAAACTCCTTGAGCATAGGATAAAGAAATATTCCCGTTTAACACTGTAATACCTGAACAAGGAATTTCCCATTTTACAGACAGGCAAAATGTTACTTCATATTTTTTTTTCTTTTTTTTTTTTTTGCTATAGGTTTTTGAGAGTCACAGGAATCTTTAGTTTAGCCTTTGGCGACCATGACAGTAATGTTAAATAATATTCTCATTAAAAAATTGGTTTAGGAATAACAATAAGAAATTGTTATGAAAGTGCATAACTATCACTGTCAAAGTTTATGATATTTTATTCAATGTTTATGTTTTTAAACAGAATTGATAGCTGATGTATCTCTTTCAGTATTATTATTCTCTTTTTTTTTTTACTTTTTACTACAGAAAAAAAGGTACTTTATCTTCATCAGCAAGAAGCCAAAAAGTTCAAAAATGATTTTGCAGAAGTCCTGGTTGTCCACCAAGTAACCCAATTCACATTTCAGAAGAATCAGTTTAAGCAGTTGAAGGGTTTAATCAGGACATTACATACCTTTCTATCTTAGCCATATTTCTGCAATCAATTCCAAATGAGTCAGGAATCTGCTTGCATTTTATGAGTTGAGATCAAAGGTTATTCAATATGTTTATGCAATATTCTAATGCATTTTGATTTCTAAAGTAGCTATCTCTATCCATGTAGCTGGAAACAGTATGCTGAGAGATATTCTGAGATGTTGTGCATCTCTGAAATTCACTTGCTTCCCTGATCTCAGCTGAGTTGTATCTACTTTCATGGGATACTCTGAAATATATTTATATCCCCCAGTTTACAGTGTTTGGGGAAAGAAGGAAAAGCACTGCAGAGGGAAAGATATTGTCAACAAAAAATTTTCTTATTTGGATTACTTTTTCTTGGTCTCTGCCTGGTTTACAATAGAAGCAATGTAGAGTCATGTGGTAAATAAGTTATGTTTACATAGCCTTAGCATATACTAGGCTAAAATAAAGAATGTGAAACACATCATGAATAAAACTAATTGTTGTCCTGATTATCCAAACTCAGAGGCAGTTAATGGTAGCTTCGATCTAAAGAAGAATGCTTGTTTTGAAGCTTTGGATTTTCTGAAAGATTATAAAAAAATCTTTGCTTTTATTCAATAGTGTTCACCTGCATGTCCATGTATGGTGGTTTTGTGAGAGTTACAGACATGTTTAGCTTAGCCTCTGAAGGACATTCAAATGAAAGGATTGCATTTCAGTCTGTGGGACTATAATCTGAAAATTGATACCACAATGAAAGTAAAGAAGATAGAAGTTTTTTAGCATCATACTAAATCCATTCATCTTGTTTATTAGACATTTTGAACAGATTTTTCACTATCCACTTCATGCAATAGTTCTGTACTGTCCTATAATCCAAGTCAGCTGTATACTAGCCACAACTAAAATTTTCTGTTGCACATTGAAAAACCAACTTCACTGCACCACCAGTGTTAAATACATTATTTTCAAAATAACTCAAACATGAAAGTTGCTGTGTAAAATAGACTTCTACTGCAGCTATAGCTAATATCAGATCAAATAGAACAATATTAAGACAACATCCAAAACCAGGATTCCCTTTTGATTGGAACTTTTTACTTTATAATTGTGTGTAGACATGGTAAATAAGGACCACAATGTGGCATTAATTCTTTATAATTACCCGTTATTTGTGTGTACAGTAACTACAAACTGTTGAATTCTAGAGGCAATTTTCTATAAAAATAATCAGGACACAAAATAGACCAAATCTGTTCCAAAGGTAACACTGGAGACATCCCAGCATGAGTGGATTTGACCCAGAAACTTAATTGCCAAGACATTATCAAATTATCTCAGCCTGAAACTGAAGCTCAAAAGTTTGAAGTAAGCTATATCAAATGTCATACATCACATGCAAGCAAGCTGACCATCCAGAATGTATCAATTTTTATGCATGGCAATTTCAGTACTTTTTGTGGATATTGGCCTTTCCTCATATCACACAGGAAACAGATTTCAGGTGAAGACAAGCTGCACTGGACACACCTACCTTCTAAATTAATGCTGTCTTCTCTAATGCATATTTATTCTGGCAATTCTGAGTTTCTGTAATTTGGGGATCATGTATGAATTGACTTTGATGTTGCAGCTTGCTTAGTAATTTTTATTAGATTCAAAGTAGTGACTATGTATGCAGAGCACTTTGAGTTAGACATAAGAAAAAAAGCACTTTTTTTTTACTTGGTACTTAGTATGTAATAAAATAATCATCAGTTTCAGTGAAAGTGAAGAGTACTCATTTGACATTACTTCTCTACATAATGAAATATTGACAGAAGAAAAGAGGGGAAATCTTTAACCAAATTCTAGGGGTATATGTTTAACATGAACAATGAGCAGTTTGCTAAAACAGATCCTTTCTAACAAATCATGGTATAAAATTATTTTTGATAGCAGAGAAGTGAAGGTGACAAGTTATTAAGCCAATGTTTATTATTTCACCTTGCATGTCTCTTCATCATTTAAAAAAATCATCTGAGCAGTGGTGATAAGAAAATAAAAAGTTAAAACCAAAAAAAAGCAGAGGGCATCCTTTAGAGTATAAAAACATGGTGAAGCTGTGAAAGCACCATACATTCTAGCAGGAGCTTACTCCAAGTTACAGCTACAGATGCACTGAGTGTAACTTGTGACATTTTGAAACAGTGGGCACAGAGGCCCATGGAAAATTCCTTTTTCTGTTTTATACAGACCATGATTCAACATCATCTCATAGCAGAATGGAACTGGTAGGAAGAGTTTATCAGTATATATGAACAAACATTAAAAGGCACCTAAGTGTCATGCTATGAGCTTTATAATCTTCATTCTTTTGCTGAGATGTACACCATTTTATTTATAGTTGAGCAGAAAGAACTTACAGTAGACCCAGAGAAATCAGATCAATATCATGCCAATTTGCTTTTCAAAAAAGGAAGAGAAGCAGTAAAAAGCAGAACCTTGGTCTTGAGGTCTACCTGGAACATGCAGATGGTGACTATAGTAAAGAACACTTTAATCTTTTACTTGCATTAAACTCTGATAGTCATCAAACATTATTAAGCAATAAGAAAAATCCTACTACTTGTAAGACCTCTGCCAATTTCAACGAGTTCTGTACTCCCCAAACAGGTGGGTGATCAGATCTCTTGCATCCTATAAAACACAGCAGAGCTACTATTGAAGGCTGTTGGGCGGAAAACAAAAGAAAACAGACTAAAGCAGAAAGTAAAAGGTGGTAAATCCATTCCTACTTCCTTCCATCAGTCTAATGGGAATGGTAAGACTGTAGTTGGGTTGGGAACACACACAAAGGACTCCAAATTATACACTCAGACTACTCTAGCATCACAATTAATGGTACCGGTGGTTGTTGAGATGGACAGTCTATGCCTTAAGCTGAACTTAGTAGAGAGAAAGCTCTTAGAAGCAGAAAGCACTGTAACAGAAAAGCTTTCTTCTTCCTTCTGGACATCTCCATCATTCCAATTCAGTGAGATTACTTGGGGCTGAAGAAATAAATTTTCAATGACTTTTCATCAAGACTACAAGGCAGTCAACTACTCCATACTCCATAACTTGTTCTTTGCAAGACAAAAACCACTCAGCTAGATATTCAGTCCAGAATGGTTTACAGAAATTCCCTCCTATACAAAATAATTAATGAGAGATCATAGCTGTTATCGATATCTTAGACTCCCCTACTGATATTTATTAGTTGAAAATGCCCGCTAATCAGATGGATGCATAAGTTGAGTATAGCAGACTACATCTTTTTGTGACCTCTGATTGAAGGACCCCCTGCTGTTCCCAGCAGTGATCTCATTTTTTTTGGAAATAAACAGTAAATGAGGCCCACCCACCATGAACTTAAATCAGTTTTTCAAATGAATTAATCTCAGTTTTAAAGAAATGCACATTTTCAAATGGATTTCTGGATTATTAAAGCTTCTAGACTAACGAGACTTGAAATAAGAAATTTTACAGCAATTAGATTTCAACCTTGTCAATACAACTGTTATAATCGTACAGAAACAAAACATCATTCACTCTATTTTCTTTGCTTACACACTAAAAAGGAGGGTTTTGTGAAACCTTGAGTCACAAGCAATAAGTGTAGTTTTTCAGTCTGTGATGCCAGTTTCCCTGGTGAAAGGCTAGAGTCTCCTAGGTTAGATGTACAAAAGCCTAGGAAACCAGAAAAAAAGAAAGTTTCCTTCTCTCTGGGCGATTTTTCCTTTAGAGTCAGCAAAACCAGAGCTACCTATTGCTCTCTGAATATTTTATAGACTTATCTGGGTTTTGATGAATCTTAGTGGAAATGATACAGTAAGAAATAAACCATAAGAGTTTGCCCTGTCCTTATGTTCCAAATCTTCCCCTGCTTCCAGAGTGAATATTTAAAGGCATGTGAATATGCCTAGAAGAACCATAGGAATCTTAAGTTTGTGTAGAAGAGCACAATACAGATCAAAACAAGGGAAGGTGGCAGGTTGGGTTTTTTTCTCAGCTAGACACATATTGCTGAGAATTATGTTGATAGGATCAGTTATATGTAAAATTTATGTGGGAAAATACATTCTGTAAAGTAATGGAAGTTAATAATGAAATAGCAAATCTATCCAATTCACAACTCCAATAATTTTACGATTTTAGAACATGATAAACTCCTACAAATATACTTTCCAAAGACATTGCTAATACCTGGTTAAATAACTATTAACTGGAAATAAAATTGGAAATATAAAAATCACATCTACAATTAATGCTTTTTTTTTTTTTTTTGGTATGTAAGTAGGTAGGTAATTCTTCCCTGACAAGTAACTAAACGAAAAAATAAAAAAAATAAAAAAATAAAAAAATTATATGTGGCTAAGATGTCTTTGTAGATTACTATGTTACTCTGCATATTCAGTCTAGCTAGATAGACCCTGAATTGTATGGAGAGATGTATATCCATACAAAGTTCTTTCTCAGCCTCAGCAATGGAGATTTTACTAGCAAATCATCAGCAAAGGCCAGCAGAGGTTTTTGGGTTTTTTTTTTAAATTTTTTCAGGTGTATGGAAGAATATTATCATCAAAATGTGCCGTTGTTTGTGTTTTAGACTAGATATATAGCTTTGTTCTCTACTGCTGTTCATACTGAGCATAATCTGAGTGCTATATTCCCTTATAAAAATGAAGTCTATGATTTGTTATCAGATAATATTAGAGATCAGTTATTGCTCTTCACTGATTTCTTGACCTGCATGCCTATACCTGCATGCCTATACCTGCATTTGCATCACCTTAGCTAGTTTGTTTGCTCTGAGGAAATGGAAAAAAATTCCTCAGGAAGCTTCATCCTTTGTACACTGTCACCAGATATATCATTGAACAATCACTCCTCTCATTAGTGGCAATAAAAAAATCTCAAGGGTCTTCATTCTTCCATAGAGTGAAAATATAGATCTGAAATGAATTTCACATATAAAAAGGGCAGAGTGTTAAGAATACAAAGCTTCTGGAGTATGAGCTACATTTTGCACTCTGCTGAGATGATTTCATCAACTTTAGCTTTCTTGAAAAGAAAAAGAATGTGTGCTGAAGTCTTAGATCTTCGACTGAAAAATGTTTTAATCGGGAAAAAGTTTTCAAAGGCACAGATGGAAGGCTGTATTCGGTTCCATTGACTTACTGCTTTGCATTTAAAGCACCACTTGTAGCATTCAGATGCTTTCTGGTTTGGGGAAAGTTGAGGCTTCAAGTCTCTTGGCTACAAATATCTACAACACATGAGATGACTGATAAAATAGCGACCAAGTTCAAATCAGACACTTTTCTGAAAGTTGCTGGGCTTGCACCAGTTTGCTTTCCCCCTGGTCAGCAAGGATACTCACTTATTAATATATGCTGATGCCCAGGTCATTAAATATTTATTGATAAAAGTAACAAATATAATAAACAATAGATCTTTTTAACCAGAAATATTGCTAATTATGTTAACTATAGTGTGATTGTTTATTTACAGAGATAGAAGATATTCTTTTGAATGATAACTTATTTTTTATTTTATCATGCAATGAGTAACTGGTTTGACATATTTGTAAATGTAGGCTATTCTGCTTTCTTGAGAAAAAGCAGCCAAGAAGTTCCATAATCAATCTGCTATAATATCCAGAATCAACAATTCAGCACATGAACTTGTCACCATATTTCACTTACCGGAGCTACAATATATCAGTTGAATTATGTCAATGTGTTTGTGGGCTGGAAGGAAATGGTCTTTATATAGAGGGATTTGTTCAAATGTAGATTGATTTACTTTCACCTTGAAATAAAAAAAGGACAAGAAGCTATATATGATTATTTTTTGCATTTATGGAAACTTCATTTACCGCTTGTCTTTTGATCCAAAAAATCTTTTACATTTTCTCAAGATTTTAATGCCTGCTTCTCTCAAACAGATGAAAAATAAAAGCAGAGTATCTGCAGAATATAAGTCTTGATGAGACTGTTTGAATATAGGTGTGTATTTGTGACTGCATAGCATGAACCCAATACGTATTCACAGATTGCATCACTACTATCAACAGTTTAACATACTTGATGTGTCCTTTCATTGTTTTAAAAGAAAACTAAATATTTGTATTGTTAAACAATTCTGTTTATCTGTGTTTTCAGCTAATTCAGAGCATCAGCGCAGTGGATCAAGATGACTCAGCAGAAAGTCACCATTTTAACTTCTCATTGGCTCAGGAGGCCACAAACAACTCACATTTTACTGTCAAAGATAATCAAGGTGGTGTCATTCATGTAGCTCTTTAAGACTTTTCTAATAAAAGATGCACGCTTCTACTGGTCCTCACATCACCGATTTTATAAAAATTTCCTCTTAAATAGAAAGTATCATTATAAGATATGAACATGTCATGAGGTGTATTTCAAAACAATAATTCAGTAATAGTAAACAGTTTATTTTCCTTTTTCAGCCAAGTAACATAAACAGCAAAAGACAGTTTTAATTCAAGGAAAGAGAAAACACTGAGGTGAAAAATGCACCAGTATTCCTTAAAATTTATTTTTTAAATGTATGGTATGGTTGGAAATACCAACTTTCTTGTTAAAATTACCTATTTATCTAAGAAACAAGATTTCCAGAAAGAGAAGATTGCTGTTAATACGTCTGTTACTTCATCACTTCAGCAAGATCAAAATTATAAACACTGATAAATACAATCTTATTCCCTAATGTATTTTAAACTGCATATGCTGATTAATGGTGGCACCATAAAATGCCTTCTATATGTATTTCAATGTTATTCAGAACTGATATTGATTGAGACTCTTACAAAGAGTGATATAGAGGGATATCAAGCAAAACCAGTCTGAGACAAAAGCGTAAGTGCAGTACCTGATGGAATTGCAGGGAGGATGACTGCTTAGAGTCAGCCTGCTGAGACTACAAAGAGGAGCTTCTTCAGACTCAGCTAAAGTACACATTGCTCTTATTGACTTTGTTAATTATTTGAATGTTCTGGCTAGGTGAATAAATCAATGGAAATAAGTTTTGGAAAGTTCAGACTATGTTAAACAGCAAACTACTTCTCTCAATATCTCCAAAGTTAATGTATTAATATGTGTTTCAGTTCCCAGCTTCATTAACCTCTCACTCAGTGCCAGGAAGAGATAACTTGTTATATTACGGTCAAACTGTGTACAAGCTGCGAGCCTTTCCCACTTTTGTTCATTCTGCATAAAGCCCAGGCAGAGTCACGCACAAAGCAATCATCCGGTTCCTTCTGGTGGTTCTTGATGGGGAAAAAAAACAACACACTTTTTATAACATGGAAGGGTCTGCCCTCAGTCTCTCTCTTTCTGCTGCATTTTGTAGAAATGGATGGGTGAACTGGTATAGTCCTAGGCAAAAGCAAAAATTAGTACAGATCTGGAGCATTTTATTTCAGAGTTATCTTCTGAATTATGGCAGAAACCTAGGAGAACTTAAATATGAGGGAGTTGACTTCAGCAGGCTGTTTGGATAGATGTATCATACAGATAATGGTAGAAACACACATGTATGGACACATACAGTAATTCACTCTGCAAAGATGAAAAATTCTGACATGTAAACATTTATAGATGTTACTTCTTTCCATTATACACAGATTTAGACAGGGCTAATTTGTTTTGCAGTAAGCTAAGTTTCAGACTTGAATTCGTTATATGCAGCAGGAGCTGAACTTAAGCTGCTTACTGGGTTTTGCATGGAACTGATTTCTAAGCACTAATAGTTAAGTACAAAGCAAGGAGAGAGCCTCTAGCAACTTTTCCCTAATTTAGGTAGTAAGAGCTCAGCTAGTTCCAGTTTTTGAGTCAGGGAAAGAAATATAAGACTGTTTTACTGGACTCTTTCTTTTTCTTCTTTCCCTTGTCACCTGCTTCATCTATGTGCTACCAGACATGCTTTTGAAGCCTTTTGATTGGTAAACTGTCTATATTTCATCTGTGAACTGCTGGATTGGTAGCAGCTCATTACATGGAACCATTTTAAGAACCAATTAGTTAGTCTGAGCAGGTGTCAGGTACTGAATACAGTGTGATTTTTTTTTAGCTCTGAACATTAAAAACAGAGCTCCCAGGTTAAATTTTATTATTGCCACGGGAATACATATGTTAAAAATAAATGAAATTATTTATGATTGACACAAAAACCCTGCCACATGTCAGTATCTGGTTTTACTTTTTTAACCTTGTTAATATTAACTTTGCACAGTGCCATTGTTTTTAGATAGTTCAGATTCCACCGGAGTTTTCTTGTTGTTAAAAAATGGTAAATGCATATCATGCATTATAATTTGTCTTCTAGATAACACAGCTGGAATTTTCACAGCAAAAAGCGGCTTCAGGAGGCAAGAGCAGTTTTCTTTCTACTTGCCAATCTTAATTCTGGATAATGGAATCCCACCGCTGACAAGTACAAATACTCTCACTATCACTGTCTGCGACTGTGACACCAAAGTTAACACCTTCTACTGTCGATACGGAGCTTTCATGTATGCCATGGGTCTCAGCACAGAAGCTTTAGCCGCTGTTTTGGCTTGCATACTAATACTCCTGGGTAAGTATGAGTAAGAGAAATTACTTTGTTTCTTTCTACAGTAGGCTTGAGTAAGTGACAAATATGTTCTCTTGACTGGAAGCCTGGAAGTACTGTGCTATTGAGAAAAAAATGCTATAAGGCAAATGTTTCATTTCTTTTCTATTTTCTTGACTATAATTCCTCCCCCAAATTATCAGTAAAATTTGAATTTTAATACAATGTCCTAAAAGTTGGCTTTCATTTAGTCATTGTCCTACTTGTCTGTATTGGTCCAAAGTCTGTATTGAACACAGATAAAGCTGAAGACAGCATTACACAAGGAAATTGGCTAGTATAGGAATATATTAGAAGGAGCAGTAGCCTACTTATTCTGCCTTAGGTATGCCAAATGTAAAGCTAAGATCAATACAGAATAAGAAAAGAAAAAGAGAATTCTATACACTCAGAAAGCAACACTAGATAAAAACAGGAACTTTCTCTGAGAAATAATAAGGTTGCATCTCCAGACAGCCTTTTCTCCAAATGTTCAGCATCTCCTTTTTCCTCTCCTGGGACAACAAATTAACCTCCATCACATTCAGGAATTTGTGGATATGAAAAGTGTGTTTGAGGGTGTTTAAAATGCCCAGGAGTTGTGCCTGTACCTCTGCAAAGGTCCATATGTAGCTGGCACATGACACTCAAAACCAGACGAACCACTCAAGGCTGGCTTTTCCTGCACTGCAAGGGGCTATGGCTGTTGCAAGACATATTGAAGCGACAGCACTCAGGGAAACAACTTCTTCACCCGGTAAAGCATGCAGCTATCGCTGCTAAAATGCATTACCTTTTTTTTCAGCAAAAGGATATTCCTACAGTGTTCGATGACTGATTTGATGACACTGACACATTATAAAAGCAGGCACACTGTAATAATCATTCCCCAAAGGCTAAATAACCATCCTGAAACTCTGGACCTGTCTGAGTTAGTGAGGTTAAAGTATGGTAGCTTCTGAGGACAGGACAGAAAGAGAAGTGATAGGGCCAGGTAGGTTTGTTTTCCAAGGCAAAATAACTGGCCTTAGAGCTTGGTCACTGATGGTGGTCATGGGCCTCAAGACCAAATTCAAGCTGATGTCAACAAAGCAAGTCTTCCAAATCCCTGTTTTCTGTGTAATAATATGGTATATCCATATTATGCCATATGGCAGTATATTTCATAAAAATTTGTACCTAAAAATACCACAAAACAATTGATGGATTATGTTAGTAAAACCATTTTTTTTCTCTAATGAAGCTACAAACAAAAGCTCCAAAGTAAGAAAACTAAGTAGTGTGAAATCAAGTCACCATTATAAATTGTGCAAACCTAGCATAAATTCTTTTTCAACAAAATTCTAAAAAAATAAAGAAAAAATATAAACAGAATCAAAACAAGCATACTGCAGCATAGTATCTAGCTACACAAATATATATATAAATATAATGTCCAGAAAGACAGAATAATAACAGAAATTACATTCCCTTAAGAAACAAAATGTCATTGAAAATTGATGTCTCAACGTATTTGTTAATTAGAGAAAATACGACAGTAATTTTTTTCAAACTCCTACATCACTTAAAGACATACAAAACGTTTTTAAGTAAACCCCTTTTTTTTCCCATATGAAGGATATCTAGGCAAAGAACATTCTTTTTTCTACCCTCATTATACAATATAACCTTTTACCCATCTATAGATAAGAGCATACCAACACTGAGCATATCATCATTAACTACAAGAAAGCTGAGGCTTGAAAATGAAGGCTTGCAGCTTTATTCTGATGTTGTATTCTGATCTGCCATAGTAGCAACAGAAGACAAGAAATACAAGTCCAATAAAGCTAATCTTGACTTCATACCAATGAAAAAAGAAATGTAACAAGTTAACAATCACCCACATTCTGCACTCTGTCCACAAATTTATGGCTTATTTTCCTTAGCATAAGCAATAGAAACCAGCTCCATTTGTTTCCTGTTGTACCTTTGACCCCCTGACTGAATCTCTTGGTGAGAACTCATTGAAATTTCTCCTCCAGTGGAAGCCTATGGTTTAGTCCCACAGTTAAATGAGTTTCGTAGAAGCAACACTCATACCTGTTAATTATGAGTCAGCATCTTCATATGGCTTTGGGCTCTCAAACTTAGGTGACTCAGGAAACATCAGAAACAGAATGGCCTGCAAAAAACACATGTTTTTTTTTATCTCTATGAACACATTGAATATACAGGGCAAGGATGAAAACAATGGAAGGGTACCTCATAATTATTAGGTCTAGATGGGACTACTCTTAGCCATTTCTTGACTCCATGCACTAGTTTCCCTACTTCCATCTCCTGGTTTCTAAGAGAAAACAGGAACATATGATTTGTGGTTTCTAGACTTGCTTGCATTCCCAGAGTCACCTTTTTTAAATCTGAGCTTTTCTTATCCCAAGAGATCTTCAATAGTGGCACTAAAAAGCAGCCCCCCTGATTGAAGTCCTTCCCTTAGATCTGGCAGTCAGTGTGAGCTTACAGGAAGTCTAGTGTGCACTTCAAGTTTTCTTTGATTGTTACAGGATATCTGAACTTGGTCACTTTGTGTTATGCACTTAAGGGACTGAGGATCAGGCAAACTATATCACTGCATTATCCAGGCCATCAGTGGAATTATTCATCAAAGTCCTCTCCCCAGAGGGATTAAAGCCTTGGTGTCTACTGGGCCTATGTATATCACAAAAGTCAAAGCAGAGATATAGATAAATATATTAATCAGAAACAAAAAGAAATAATCTACCATGCTCTTTACAGACACACATATTTTGAATGCATTAAATCATCAGATGTATTTTTGTGATTATTTAAAATGAAATAATAAAAGGTTCTATACATAATATGTTTGCCAGTTATAGCTGAAACCTAAAGTCTTTTTTTTTCCATTTTCCTTTATCATCATGTGTACCATTAGAAGAGTTCACCATGCAAAAGGTTTGGAGAGTTGAAACTCTCTGGGTTTTGTAAACATATAATAACATTGTAGAAATTCTTGTTTCCAATGCTTTCAAGTTTGGTGCTGGTATCTCCCATTCAAATGAAATAGTATAGAGTAAATATGTAGAAATAAAGACCTACTTCAGGTCCCTCATATCCCTAAGTGAGGTAAAATCCTGTCATTGTTGGTAGCTGTATCATGTTACGACGAGTAAAAAACTACAGACCACAAACTACTTACTTATTAAATAGAACTGTATTAAGATTTAGTTAAAAACTGAAATCACTAATCTCTGTTAAAGTCATAGACTATTTCAAAGGGATCATTTAGCTAACAATGAAATGAGGTAGGATTAAAAAGTAATGCTTTAAAATAAAATTTACAAAAGCTTTCAGATGCGAGAGAAACAAGCTGCTCTGATACATAGGCCTTGGTAGTAAGTACTGCTACAACATCATGCAAAATTTAGTGATAGTCTTCAAATTTCTGAATCAGCATAGCAGAAATATTTGAACCACACCCTGCAAAACTGAGTGATTCAACCAACTGAGGAGGATACCTTGCTCATTGCCTCATTTCTTATTTGATCTTCCTGGGGCTTTGATCTGAGGGAGAGTAAGAGATTAAGAATTTAAATTCTGAATGTGAAATTGAAACATTATGTGATAAACCATAGAGATTTCAAAAAGCATAACCTGTGTTTCCATCAGTTTCAGACTCCCATATACCAAAAGAACTGCTCCATTTCATTCACCTATTTTATAAGTCCCTATGTAGCCATTTTCCCACCACATATTATGCTCATCTCAAAACCAGAAAATCTGTAAAAATTACAGCTCTATAAATTCGATAAGATAGCCACTTTGCAATAGCATTGATATTAAGAAACATTACCATTTTTTTCAGTCTTTCTAAATGCATTCAAAGTCTCTGGTTCTGTTTATTTTTTCCCTTGGTCTTTATTTATTTATTTATTTTTGTCAGTGTTCTTTTTGGCAGTTGTAGCCATAAAGCAGCAGAGGAAGAAGTCTTCCTTTTCAGAGAAAATGGAAGAATTCAGAGAGAACATTGTCAGGTATGATGATGAAGGAGGTGGCGAGGAGGACACAGAAGCCTTCGATATTTCAGCACTGAGGACCCGCACTGTCATGCGAACGCACAAACCTCGGAAGAAGGTCACCACAGAAATCCACAGCCTCTACAGACAGTCTCTGCAGGTTGGCCCTGACAGCGCAATCTTCAGGCAATTCATTTCAGAAAAGCTTGAAGAAGCGAATACAGATCCTAGTGCTCCTCCATATGATTCACTTCAGACCTATGCATTTGAGGGGACTGGGTCTTTGGCAGGATCCCTCAGCTCTTTAGGTTCAAACATGTCAGATGTGGATCAGAGTTATGACTACCTTACAGACTGGGGACCTCACTTTAAGCAACTTGCAGGCATGTACACTTCCCATAGAGGTGTGGGGGACTAGTTACTCCTTGGTTTATTGTTTTATTTTCTTAAATCTCAGTAACCAAAAACAACCATGGATTTTCAAAATGGAGATCATCCCACATTTAAGCATGAAAAATAAAAGCCCGAGGTTTGATTTTTTTTTTAATTTTTTTTCCTGGAAAGTCTTGCATGTAGAGAACTTTTGAATAATCACACCAGACATGTAATGAGGTGAGGGGATGGAGACTCCCATTTGAAAATCTCATGGCTATTATATGCCTGAATGCAAACTGTGCTGCTTTGGATATCTAGGCTCCCTTCTGGATACTGAAAACCTGGGTCCTGCAAGTACAAAAGGAGGAGTAGAAGCCATAAATGGATATTGTAAATATTCTGTCATCCATAAGCTTTAAACTATTTCCAAAGTTAAGACTTACTTTTGCTGTTGCAGTTCAATATCTTCATTAACCAAAGTTAAACATGCATATTTGTATAATGCTTCATTATATAAATATACTTGTGCGAAAAAGTAGACCCTAGATATTCTAATACAATTGTCAGAAGTACTCACAGAATCATTTATTTATTGTTAGGATGATAAAACTAAAACAAGTGTCTCTTCTTATCAGTGTAAAAATAAAGACTTATTACAACATCAGCAAGTATTTGCTGCCATTTTAGTTTTTAATGGAGCTATTGGAAAATGCATAAACTAATACATAATTTAGCAAATAAGATAGAAAAAAAGAAATCAGTTCAAGTTAGAATCAATATTCAACATAAATACTGCAATCGACCACATTATATATTACTGTACTTAGAACAAAATGCTATCCAAATGCAGGCATTTTTGCTTTTATTAAGAGTTTAAAGGATGACTGATTTACCAGCACAGATTTATTTTTTTACTATGGAATATAAAATTATCTGCAGTAGTCAGTTTTATTATAACAATATTAAGAATCTTTAAAATGCTAAGCTGATGGTTATAAAATTTTATGTATAACATTAGATAATAAGATAATAAAATGCTTTAATGTTAATCCACTTCTGCAAATGATCCTGAATCATTCTGTGAGATTCAAGTCAGTCTTCAAAATTAATTCCCCACTGTATTTTTTCCAAGTATTCCATAATGAATATAAAGCTGTCTCAAAATACTTCTTTACTCTTACTTATACCACTACCCAGCAGCAATTTTGGATCTGAGGGTCATCAAATATGTTAAAAAATGGTCTGTCTGGAAAAAGCAACCTGCCTGTTTTTTATTCACCTCTCTCCCATCAGGTACTTATTTTACAGAAATTGCATCATGTAATCAACCAATGTTTTTTCACAGCTGAATGCTGGCATCAGGACAAAAAAAAAAAAAAAGTTATGCAACATTTCCTTTTTGTTTAACCTTTTTTTTTTTTTTTAAATAGGATTTTAGATAACTGTTACTGAATTACAGAAATCCAGGTAAAGCTTATGCAAGGAAGAAAAAAAAAAAACCAAATAAAACCAAATAAGCCAAAACAAAACCCAACAAAAATGGAAAGTAACATACAAGCTCTGCAATGTTTGCTACAACGGTTGTTCACGGAAGAAAACCAAGGCATGTAGGCTTAGTGGAAAGGTGCCAGTGCAGAGTTTAAATTCCTGTCAGCTAAAAATAAAACATGTGGAGGAGTTTGAAAATCAGGAGAGACTTCCAGTGTGAAGTCTAGTAAGGGCAGAAACATTATTCTTGATATTCACAGCTGAAAAAATAAAGAGGGGACGGGGGTGTCATCCATCCAGGTGCAGATGAAGCAGCATCTGCTTCATAAGGAAAAGGTGGTTCCCGCCAATCTCGTGCTAGGACACCAGTATGAATGAGCAGCTACAAAACAGCTTTAAAAGATGGACAAGTAAAAACATTGTATTAATAACTCTAACATTTGTGTTCAATGGCTCTCAAACAGATGTGACAAAATAACTTTTATTTGTGATAATATTGTACATATTAATATTTTCTCCATGGAGAGGAAAAGAGAAAGTGAGAACAACTATATATCCACTGCTTGTTGGAGATGCTGAAAAGTACATTTTTTAGGATTAGGTCCTGGTTTTTATGTGGGTTATACCCTAAACAAATCCTTATTCCACAGATGGTCCCAGTGGCATTAACAGAATTCCTCATGCTTTCAGGTTGTATTTAGTACAAAAAGGATAACAGTGTCTGATCCTTTCTCAGTCCAGAGATTTTGCACATTTATGTGGGGAAATAGCCTTGAACACTTAACCATATTTGCACTTATAATTTCCTCTTTTTATTGTAAGGAACTTTAACAATACATAATTTTTTGTAACCGGTGCATACCACTGTCATGTAATTTTTGTAACCAATGTATGCCATTGTCAGTAATGGCTATATGAAAAAGAAAAATAGCCTACAACAAATCTTAAATGATCTTTAGCTGAAAAGGCATAAGACCATGTTTGCACAGCACAGAAAGGGAATATTTTGTTCCAAAGTAAGAAGTTATTCCTAGTTTTTACTGGGCCACATCTTATTAGGTTCCTGGTATTCAGTCTAAGGCAAACCTGTCAAATTATTTCCCCACGTGAGAAAAAAATCACTGAACTGACCTAGTAACTTCATACTTCTGTTAATAAACTGTATTTAATTTAGCTGAACAATGTCTACAAAAAGCTTTTGTAGAAGTGCGTGCTTATTTGAAAGAAGTAAACATTCTGAGGAAGCCAAAATTAAACACATAAGAGATATCACAATAATTAATAGTATGAAATTAGTAAAGGATAAGTTATAAGCCAGAGTTCCTGATGATGAGATCTATTAAACTGTAGAATGGTTTTCCCAAAAGAATCCTCTGTTACCTTTATCTTTTAAAATTCGTTAGTTGCTAGAATTAGCTATGCTAATTCTGAAGTGAAGAGTGAAAGTATGGTGCCAGAGGGTAAATATATATTCAGATGTTCATGACCTTCCTGCATGAGTATAAGGAAGACTTATTGACTGGTCAAAAGAAGCCTTTCTGCATGACTGCTTTGAAGATACGTTCCTATATATTTCTTTTTCTGTAACATGGTAATCGACAGGTTAAGAACTGGTGAAATACCTGACAAAAGATTGGCTTTGTGTTTCAGTCCTCACTCATAGGGATTCAGTGTTTTGTTATTGGTTTTATTATTTAAAAGCCAAGGAAATGGAGACTATGCATATATTAATAAATGCTTAACATTTAGACGTTTGAAGTTAAAAAAACCAAAAGAACAAAATCACTTGATAACACATTGCTGCTTCAGACTCATTGATGTGACTGGAAAAGGGTATTTTGTTCATCAATTCAGCCAAAATAAAAATGTGGTGTTTTTTTTTTGTTTTGCATACCACAATGTAGGGTTTTTATTATCATAACACTGAGAAGCAATTCTGCTCACGAGTGAGGATAATCTTAGTCTTTAATTCACATAATTTTCCTACCGCATTTTCTCACAGATACTGTCATCACACTCCTAGCTTTGCTTTCAAAATTTGCATTGGAAATATGGTTGTTTTAACACTCATTCTTAACTGTATGGGGTAACCCTGTCAGATGAGAGTAAAATATTTTTGAAAAGACAGTGTGCATTTTATGCTTCAAAGTCAGATCTAATATATGCTCTCTGAGGAGTAGAAGTTGAAGGAGATTATGTGATTTTACATTCTGTCAAAGAATACATTTTACCCTTGATCCAGAATATGAACAAATAGAATAGAAGTTATATGAAAAAATCAGTAGCTATTAGTAAAGTCTGTAAGATTTCTCTACCAGAAAATTGGTAAACCTGTATTTTATAAAGAAAAGTAGAGTGAATTAGTGTTTATTAAAAAATTGACACATTTTACAACAGTAATTTGGATGCTCTCATATTTATTCAGAAAAAAGATTCTTCATATATGGGTCTGTATCAACCTTATGTCTCATACAGATTCCAAAGAATAGTAAGATTTAACTATAGTGCACAGAAGGATAAAACATACATACAGAGAGATTGCTTAGATCAGTATGAAACACTGTACCCACAGCAAATATGCATAAGATTCAAGAGTATATCTGCCAGCAGTCAGATATATGGCACTAAGAGCAAATATGAATAAACACAATTAGAAACCATCACTACTTCACAAAACTCTCGAATAGCAGAAACCAGAACAGGATATCAATGGCTCTTAATTCCCCAAATATTTTAATTGTGATTTAGGTAATACTTAATAATATCAAAGTTTATAATTTAAACAATACTCCACATGTGAAGGTTCAAATTGGATTGCTTTGTAGAGAAACAACATCTGCGTACATATATCTGACCAAAATGATACAACAGAAGTTACTGGATTAAAGCTTAAAAGGATGCAAAGCTACTCACAGATATGTGATGCATCCCTTCTGACATTGTTATGAGTAAATTAATCTCTGTTATCACAAATTCCTGTGAAAAGAGACTTTACAAAGGGCATCCTGGACAACGGTTTCTGTAGCGTAGGAGTGGGAACAAGATTTTTTAATATACTGATTCTGTATGTTGAACTTACAAATGTTCCCCCATTATTAATAGTGAGCATACCTCAGATATAAGCAAGAGCTGTATTACCTTGAAGACTGGAGAATAGAAAATGGAAAAAATATAATGGCAAAAATAAAGATAATCCTCTTTGGAAATAGTTCTTAACAAAATCTGCTATTTTACTGGTCATTTATCCAGTAGAGTAATTAAGCATGACAAGAATATTCTAGCTGCTAAAATAACTATGAAATTCCAACAAGATTCAGCCCAGAAAAGCTAAAAAAAATCAAATATGAACCAAAGATATAATAGATAATACAATGGACAACAGAAAATGTTGACCATGTAATTAGATTGAGACTAGATTACCTGTTTAGTTACTTGACAGTTCCTTCTCTTTTGTCAGACTCTGACCAGCCACACAAATATGTTTCTGAGTCACACATTCATTTAAACAGTAATCCCAAGGTAGTTCCAATATTAATTATTATTAAAGCATTTTCATAGGACAAAATCTTGTTACCAATTTATTACTTATTCCATATGCACAAGCTCTTGGCAAGGCCAAAAAAGATGTCCAACAGATGTAAAAGAGGTGATAAAAGAAGTTATCCTTAAACATCTCCTTCAATAATTTCAACAGTCTAATTCAATATGCATGCATTTCATTACATCTTCAGTGAACCTAATTTCATTGGTTGCAAATGCCAAATTACTTACATCACTTGTGAATTTTAAATACCGTTACAATGACTTTGCAAATATTTTATGAGAATTTGTAAAGATTACAGTGACTTTAGTAATACTTTATCCAGGTTCTTGTCAAAGCCGCTTATTGTCACAAAAATCTTACTCTGCTTTTGCCATCACTGAATATAAAAACATCCTAATAGCTTCTAAAAGCATTTATATCATCTTCAGTTTGTCTCACCCAACCTTAACCACCTAAAAATTGGTACAAGTTATTAAACTTCCTTCCTATCATGTGTTGCCACTCCCATGGCCATCCCAGAAGTTCAGGGGAGGCTGAACGGTCTCCAGGGCTGCAAAGTGAGAGACACATTGCTCCTTATGGGACTGTTAGACATGGTAGACCTTCCACAGCAAATAGATCCTGCTGATATATCTCCTTCATGTCAGTGAGGACTCTAATCCACTGATGAATCTCACCCAAAGCTTCATTTTATTTTCCCAGCCTGACAGGGGTATAATGATCCTGCTTTGCTTTCTAACCTTCATGTACATTTGGGTTTATTTTAAAAAACCTAGTAAATATTTTTCTTTGACAATAGTTCCTGTCAGTATTGAATTATTATCATTGCTTTATAGTATTCTACTAACATCTAAAGATTTCCAAGTCAGCTCCTTGTGGAGATAGCTATTTTGCAATCACAAATTTCAGGAAATGCAGAGAAAGAGACATGAAATCAAGGCCAAGGGACGTCAAATGATCCATGTAGCTGGTCAGCTCCTGAGCTGGAAACAAGTTGTAGATCCTGAAATATTCAGTCCACTGCCCAGCTCCCTGGACTACAGTTAATTTTTTTGCAGCTCTGATTGTGCTTTCTTGATGAATAATAAAAGTAGTTTAAAATAAAAATGCTATGTTCACCTGAGTTGCTCTGTTCTGGTTTTGTAGGTCACTTTGAACAACTTTGTGCACGTGACCATTGTCAAGCCAGATGAAAGTAATGCAACTACTAGGTTCTTGCTTATGATGCTTTTGTCCAACATAAACTAGACTATAAGTACATGAGAGGCTTTAAAAAAAAACAAGTTAAGGGTACAGCTCAGGGAAGCACTTTTATCTTGTCCTCTCCCTGATATATAACTTATCTAGATGCACCTTTGCCCTGTTGTGCCTTAAAAGAAGCAGAAAACCTTAGCAAATGTAGGCTTCTCACAATATTCTTTTTTTTATAAGAACTTTGTAAATAACAGTCTATGACTAAGATTCACAATTAATTGCAAAGATGAAAAAGGAAATGAGATAAAAGAGAATTGAAATGTTTAAGGAAATCACCATTGACTTGTTACCAATTAGTTGTAGCCTAGCTGCAGAGTAGGTTGCTTGAATACCCACCAATTTGTTATAGAGAAAGTTATATTCAAAGGCAAGAATTTACTGTTGGTCTGATTAAAGTCATTTAGCCCAGTCTTTAAAACTCATAGTTCAAATTATATACAGTTAAAGTGCTATATAATCAAACTTTTTCCTCCCTACTCCTTTTTTTTTTTCTTTTTTTTTTTTTTTTTCTGGTTTTATGCTTGCTTATGCTCCTAAGGCTTCAATCTGGAGCAGGAGGAATGGTATGACAAGTCATCAGTACCACTAGTCCTTTGCTAGGAAAAATGCCACACTGATGTTGATCATGTCTTACTACTTGCTCCAACATTTGCCTGGGGGCATTTTTATATGTTTGCTAACATTCTTTACACCTTCATCTTTCTTTGCAGGTTTAGAAGTCTGAATATACTTTATATAGTTTGCTTTACATAGGCTGAATACTTCTTTGTTCTAAAACTCATTTTACCCAGCTCCCAGTATTGCATCCCCTTGGTGATCAGAAGTTAAGCACTGGTAAGCTGTTTGTACCCTGTATCATCCTGTGCCAATGGCAGCAACTTGGGCCAATACTTTCAAGGCCTCTTCTCATTCTGTGCTTTTATTCTATGCTGCATTTTATTCTAAGCTCATAGGTTCATCATACAGCAAATAACTCAAATAATTAAATACAAAAATACATAAATCTCTCCCTACATATATAGTTACAACACACAATTAGACAAAGCTAAGCAAAGCAAATTAAAAAAAAAAAAAAACAACAACTAGATAATAGTCACCTGATCATTAGGTAATTTCTTTTGTGGTTAAACAAGACAAAACATATCTCCAGTCAGGCCAAGATAAGTCCAGAGAATAGCTGGCAGGTCCTGAGACCTGTGTTACCCTGACACTAAGCCTCTTACAAACAGTGGTATCTCCATACTTAACTACCTACAAGTCTACAGTCCCTGGAAGGTTTTCACAGGGAAATCACAGTCAGAAATTAAGAATTAACTGTCTCTTACAATTTCAAGTATTTCTGGAAGAGTAATCACCTTTGAAAGAAGAAGAGGATAACCCTGACCCTTCTGAGGTGGTCTGAGTTACCGGAGGAAAAAAAAACCAACATTAGAACTAACATAATCTGTAAGCATTTGCCAGAAATGTGTTTTCATCATTGCTATTTCTTCAGGGTATATTTGCAAGATGAAATTCCTGACTGTTCACCACATGTTTTGGTTTGCAGATCCTTGCCCCCAAATGAAAAGTTCCTCAGCCTTCTGCTCCTATGTGCTAGATGGTTCAGATTCACTAAAAATAACACCACGCACCCACCCAACCAAAAAACCACAAACAATCTGCAATACTTATTGCAGCAAGACAGTAATTTTTGTTTTCCATTGTTATTAGAGAGTGGTAGAGACAAGGAGGACCCAATGATGAGGGAGAAAATCTTCTAAAGAAGATCCACAAAGTGAATGTTTCTGCTATAAACTTGCAAAAATTTGGAGCAGCAGAAATCCAAAGAAGAATCTACTTGGCTGATGCTTTCGTGTTTGTTTTTTGGTTTTTTTCTTTTTTTTTTTTTTTTTTTTTCCTGTTCAGGAAAAAAACCTTCATAATGCAAGTAATTATAGGGACAACCAAAATGTACCAAATAGCTCTTGTAGCAGAGCACTGTGGAGCCCCACTTCATTCCTTGTTCATTCAGTCTTGTAGGCTGTTAGTAATGTCGATATAATGGATTAGGCCCAAGTAGCTGGGTAAATGGAAAGGAATAACACTTCTGAACAATGAAGATTGCATCTAGTTTGTACCACCTTTCTAATCTTCCTTTGCAGCATCCAGAACATAAACTAACTATTCCCAACATTCCTTGTAAAATTCATACTTCTTTGGTCTACTCCAAAGATTGTACAGAACAATTTTAGCTTCCCAGATTTCTCCTCCTTATTGATTTACTGGCTTGTAAGATTCTGACAGGTGTGCACTTTTTTCTCTGAGCGTGTTCTTGATGTTCCTTTTTGTGTGCTCCTTTAAAAAAAAAATAAAATTAAAACAGCAGGATCCAGAAACTCAGTAATCAGGTAGACATACCACCTTGAAATACAGCTTGAAACACAATCAGAAGTGGATCTTACCAGGAGTTCTGCAACTTAAGCTGTAATAAAATAAGAATTTGGACCTTTATTTTCCCTTTGCATGTCACCAAACACCCTTATAGATACCTAACAACGTTCCTGCTATTGTAGAGACTTGGAACATCAGAGATGCTTTCCATCACCTTGTACTGTTAGGGTGGCCTGACAGTTTTAAAATCTTTAAGAATGAATATTCCTTGTCTACAGGAATTGTTTCAGGAAAATGAAATCAAATCCTTATGCCTGTTTGCACAGAGAAAAAAAAAAAAAAAAAGACAGAAGTCCCAAAGTCCCATTGGTTCTCATAGCGGACCTCAACCACCCTAATAGCTGCTAGGAGAGCAACACAGTAGGGTGCAAGCAATCCAGGAGTTTCTGGCATGCTAGACAATAGCTGTTTGATGTAGATATTCAATGGGGTTGTTACAGGACTAATACCATGGGCCAGCTAGGAGGTACTCTACCTAAATTAGAAAAAGATCAATACAGTCCGATGAATGGACTACAATATGGGTGAGAAACAGGCTAGACCACTGGGCCACTGGGTTGTGGCCTACACTTCACCAGCGTCCAGTCTAGTGGTATTCCTTAGGCATTGTTACTGAGTTTAATACTGCTCATTGTCTTCCACAGTTCCCTGGGCAATGCCAGAGAGTCCGCTTTCAGCAAGTTCATGGACAAGACCAAACTGGAAGGAACATTCAATATGTTGAAAAGTAGGCATGCCCTCAAAAGGTACCTGATGAAGCTAAAGGCACAGGCAGCAATATGCTGAAATGGTAGGCAAACGTTAGTCTATGACTGTTCGTAGGTATCCTGCTCTGGCAAGTGTAACTTATTTGTAGGAACGATAGAACGAATTTGTTAAGATTTACATAAAAAACCCCAACCAACCACCAAAACAAGAGGTGTCCAAATACCACTAGTAAACTGGAAGATGTATCTGTTGTTTGAGTGTGGAGTTTCACATGTTAATATGATACTTGCTGTCACCTCTTTTGCTTATCTAACTCAGAAAGGAAAGAAACATGTTAAACAATTTAAATTTAGGGATAATTTTCACTAAATGTAATAGTTACATCCAGAAATGTTCTAGCTGGGCGAAATGAAAGGTACACAATAAGTAGCATAACCATCTGCTTATCTAGAAAGCTGTTAGTACACAGAGGAGCTCAAAGTATAGTGTTTCTACTTCTTTTTTTGATGATTTAAGACAACTTCCTACCAACACTGTAATATGCATATGTAGGTAGAGAAAGCATACAAACTCTGTTTTCTTAGATAAATAACAACATCCTAAACCTAACAATTCTTGCTTATTTCTTTGTTTGATCACAGTTAGAAGCAACAAAACACAGGATAATTGCCTGACTTCTTAAAAATGTCAGGGAATATTAAATTCCCAGGAAGCTGACATACCCTGAAAAAAGTTAGACTGAATCCAGGTATTCCTGGATAACTTTTTGTACTCTTACTTCTTTACTACTATCTCTCATAGTAGCTGCTGAAGGGAACTCCTACAGCCTGTACCTTAGAAAAGAATGTGGGAGGACAGGAAAGAAAACAAAAGGCATGCAACTCAGAACCAAAATGAGAAATTAAGTCATAAGTCATCTTTGGTAACAAAAAGTAAAAAAAGAAAGAAGCATACAAAAAAAATCTTTTACAGATCTTTAAAAGCCATTAAATGGTAAGATTTGGAGATAAATCTGAGATACAAACATCAATTTTCTTTCCTCTGTGATTGGTTTAAAATTACACTATACTTCTGATCCATCCTCTGAGCTTTCAAAAGTACATATGTGGCAACAGCATAAATACAAGAAAGCATCATTTTCTAATAGAACAACTATTTCCTTCAATGCTATCTACAATTCAAGTTTTTAAGTTAATCTTTGAGCACATTCCAGGCAACAGTCCAGCTCTATCTGACATTATAGCTTTCAAAAACTTCCTTTTCTGGTCTCAGATGCCTGTTTTTACTGTGCATGCTTCCTCATCAAAAAAGCTAATTATCCAATTTAACAACACATGTTCTAAATCCCTACCACCTGAAACTGATTTGCTGAAGCCCCAGTGCATACTTAACCCTATCCCATGAAAAACAAGTACAAAATGAAAAAGTGCCTACTGATTTTCTTAGAAGGTATTTATCTTTTTACTGAGACAGGATTCTCAGCTTGGAAAAATCAATCATCCATACTATAGAAACTATATAGGAGAAGTCCTTAAAATAATGTCATTGTGGGTATATTTATGGTGATTTTTTTAAAAAGCATGGTGCTATTTACTGGTGCTAATATTTCATGCAGGTTTGCTTAGACTAATGGATGGGAAAAAAAATCCCTAAACAGTTGAGCTGCTGGAAATTCTGAGTGTCTGTAAAAGCACATGGGTTCATTAAGACTCTACTCATATGCTTTAACACTGAACAATTTTATGGACTGTTATACTGTTGAAACAAGTCTGAAAATGTTTGCCCGACATTTTTTCATTAGTGTTATTCTGCATTTCTGGACTAATCTAAAAACTTTATTAAGAACTTTATCAGTTGTCTGTTAGGTTTCTGCACCTCACTGCAAAACATCAGAGTAAAGCAGTAGGACTAAGCCTTTGGGGTTTGAACCTCTACTTTAATACCTTTTCATTCTTGCAGTATGCTATCTGCAGTGCTGAAAGCTCTCATCAACTGAACTTATTTTGCAAAGTTATTGAAACAATCCTAATGATCTATAGCTAGGTCTGCTGGCTTTATTTATTTATCTGCTGATTGCAGAAAATAGGTTTTCATCTATTTAAGCAGTGAATTTTTATTGCTTTACAAGAGACCTGAAGAGCCAGTGCTTACTGAGAATTACTGCACAAGCAGCTTCCACTAAGTAGATTATTATATACATCCTTTCATACTCTTATATTAACTTAAATGCTGATTACTGTGGTTCTTTTTCATTTTCTTCTCTTCTTTTTCTTTTTTTTTTTTTTTTTTTTTTTTTTTTTTTTTTTTTTTTAAACTTAAGATGGTTCATATGGGTTCAAGTCTTAGCATGTAAAGCATAGATGTGCGACTGTAGGGTCTACTTTATATACCAGAGAGCTTATTGGTGGAAAAATCATGATATCCAGGATTAGCTTCACACTGTGATTAACTTTTCAGTGGCAGCAGGATGGGATTTTTAATTCTATGTTTTAATAAGTTTATGTCAGTTATCAGTTGAACACTTTGGTTAGAAATATACTAGTCTCATATGAAATGTCTTTATTCTACATCCTCTTCTTTTTTTTCAGCTTCTCATAAACCAATTCTGCAAATAATTCTTATTCTTTCTTAAGGGATTCATTTCAAAATAGACTCACACAAGGCTTTGAATATTTAATATTTCAGTTATTTCCTTTTCAAGTGATTTTTTTTGTCAAATCGCATATAACTGTTAATTCAGCATCCACTGTTAAATCAGGCTTGTTTGTGGCTTACCTATACAGATTCAGCTGGGGGAGGAGAGGAGAAAATAGTAAATAACAAGGACCTAATAGTTACTGAAGGTCTTGTCACAGTTTTGGGAAATAATTGGCTTAAAGCCTGTTACTGACTTTGGGACATTAGAGAAATAAGAACAATCATGTTCAGAAGATGTCCATCTATACAGTTCTAAGGGTTGACTTTTGAATCCAACACTGACCAGCCATCACCCAACAGCAGCCTGGGGCATTGAGTCTGCAAAAGGTGACTGCTATCTGGTTATGAGATAATAATTTTATTTTTTATTTTTATTACTATTCCATATGAGATAGGCTAAAGTATTTGATGCTTTACAGGGATACTCTTCTTGAAACAGGTATGGATCCATTGTGGAGCTCTTAAGTCCGTATAATCCGAGGTCATTCTGCATAGCTGTGTTATTTTGTCTCAGAGATGCTCATCAATTCAATTTAATTATAGTGTATTCTAACTTGCATCCTCTTTTTTTTTTTTTTTTTTTTTTTTTGTCATCTATCCCATTGTAAGTACAACATCTATCTACCTCATGAGCTGTTTTTGCCTCCAGTTACTAAAAGTATAGTTATAGTAAAGCTAACTGTAAAACCAAATTGTTAGTCTGGATATTGATCCACATCCTTCAACAGCTGAAAATTATTTACTTTACTGCATATACAGACAATAAGGGCTTCTGTGCAAGGGACCAGGAAGTAGCTTTATGAGTTCACCAGAAATGTTGTGCAAAGTGATACCAAATACAGCGTAAAGAGTTGTGTAGTATGCTCTGCTGTAGGAAATGTTACTAGGAAGGTGGCAACAGAAGTGCAGTAGAGGTAGAGTCTGCACAAGAGATGTTCTGGTGCTGTCACCCTGGTTTATGTGTGTGTATTATTGTATGAAGAAACAGAAAGCTGCAGAGTATCATGTGAATGTTCCCACATTCCCCTGAGCTGTCCAGATGCCAGACAGCTGTAGATAGAGAAACCATATTACCATTCAAGCACAGAAATAAAACTTTGTTAGGAAGGAAGTATACTAACTCGGTCTAAGCCCAGCTCCAGAATTGTAACTGGCTTACACGTGGCTGCCTTGACATGTCTACACTTGGCTGCCTGCAGCTCTGCAGAGAGGTGTTCTAATATTGGCCTAGCCCTGACTTATTCTGTGAGGACTATTATACTATTAGAGGTCAAATTCAAAAGAGCAGCTTCTCAGGGGAACAGGCATTAATATTTTGTGAGTTAACGATTCTAACAGCATCCAATAACACTTCAAATTTCAGAAGTGGACCTTCCATTATAAATTGCTTGTTTCTTCAAGTGGTGCTCTGTTTTCTAATTAATTGGTCATATAAGACTTATAGAAACTCAGAGCCGGAAATTGCTGAAAATTATGGGAGAGTAGTTGAACACTTCAAACCAGCCATGAAAGAACAAAGGTTAAATTCTGCCTTTGAGCAGTACTCATGTCAGTCAGACTATAGCCTGAAAACGTTCACTTTATAAAATAAACTTCAGCTATTTTTACTCGGCACAGAGCGTGGAAAGCCAGATAATTTACTGCAGTCAAGCAGATGCTTGTTTTGTTTTGTCACTATTATCGTTATAAATAAAAAGAATGAAGAATAAGCAATCCCAACAAATGGAGAAATGTTATTGCTATAAATGAAGAGCTTTGAAATACTGCACATATTGAGAAATCAAACAAAGAGAGACCATTCCTTAAAAAGATGTCTAAGAAAAAGAATAAAGGAAGGATTCTTATATTAAAAAAAAAAGGAAAGAATAAAAGGGGTTATGGACTGAGCTTTCTTTGTTTCTCCACCACGATGGGTGTCCTGATGTTTGGGGGCTGTAGTGTTTTCTGTAGGAGAGCCAGAGGCCAGAGAAAGGGAATCATAAATGAAATAACCAACTTCCCCTTAGAGGCAAAGCTTAGGAACAGCTAGAAGCACCTATCTCATCCTCCTTGTTGGCAATGAGGTCAGAACTTACACAGAACGCCTTGCTCTGACCAGCATTGTCCATAGGGAAGGCAGATGCACATTCCTACAGCACTAGGGGGCACAGGGTGGTAACTTGTTACCAGGCTCATCCTATAAAGCAATATGTTTCATCAATTAGGGATACTTGTTTGTGGGGAGGGCAAAGGAGAAGAAACCCATTTTCTATGGGATGGGGATAAGTTTAGACATGGTTGTGTTTTCTAGCACTACAGGAACATGTTTTGGACTATTTCTCAAACACAAAGAGTGAGATTTGTTCTTTCTGCATGGAGTGTTTTGCCCACTAATAAAGGCTAGAGAACAAAAGCAGAGATTATTTAGCCTAGTGACCTCGGGCTGTCGGAAGACTATGTGGTTTTCTGAATAAACCTCACTGACTACATGGTGGTTTGCCAGGCTGACAGTAAGTTAGGCTTGATGACTGATCTAAAAAAACCAAACCTAGTGCTCAAAAAGTTAAATTGATAGCCAGAAGGAACATGGTTCCAGACTGAACTGCCCTAAAGTATGATGAGGTTTGTCTGCACTGTCTGTGTAAGAGGAATAAAAAAATTCCCAAATTTTCCAAAATGCCACATAAGGCATGTTGAGGTTCCTATGCAGTTGGCATCCTTTCCCCTTAGCATGTTTTACTAAATTTTACATAAAGGGTCCATTGAACCCATCAGGTTGTTTGGCTAATATCCCAGGGCAGATACTTGGCACCAAGTAGGAATGACAAATTCTGGTTGTTGAGTATGTGACAGCAATTTTATCACCAGCTATCACAGCTGATGGCACTTGCTCATTCAGTTTCATTGAAATCTCTCTTCTTTTTATTACTGTTCTTCTTCGTAGAGGCTTCTGGGGTGAGCTTTTATATCAGCTCCATATGTATTTCTCTATATACCTCTCTCTATATAAAATATATGTATATGACTTCCTAATGAAAATTCAAGACAATGACATGACATTCATTTGAGTTTATCTGGTGTGATGGGATTATAGCATGAGCCCGGAGAAGAACGACCAGTCTTAGTCTATGTTAATTGTTGGTTTAGTGTGTTTCTCTTTCACTCAAACTAAGCTTTCAAGCATTGGCTTCAATATTAACTTCCTCCTTGATTGCTGTCTTATCATTTCAATTACGATTGCTTTTAAAAGACATTAATATTTTTGTTCTGTTATATATTAAAATCCATCTGTAGGAAGCAGTTGTCAAAGCAGTATTCACGTTTTCTTTTTAAAAAGAGATTAAATACTTAGATTTAAAAAATATATTTTTTAAGGACAAAACATTAAAAGTTCAAATATTTCAAAATCTTAAACTACATAACTGAATAATTTTTGTATTTCTGTTGGGTTTTTAAAAATGTTTTTATAGGAAAAAACATCAATAGAACTGGAAAAATCATTCTGGAAAATATTAGTTTAAAATACAAAAAGCATTTTTTTCCTTCTAGTTATGGGTGAAGTCTGAATATATACCTATGCTTTATTCTTTCCCCTCTGAAACTTTTGTTTCAGTTCAGTAATAGTTTCTCTGACTTTGAGATTTTGCAACATATGTTTTTATAGTTCACTCATAATTTTTCACTCTTCTGCTATTTTTTGAATTATTCTTTTCAGAAGAATGATAACTATGCACAGCACACCTTATGAAATTGGTTTAATTTAGTCATTGACCTGCACTGCTGTATCTAGTGTTGGGGGGTTGGGGAGTTGGGGGGGGTGAGGGGGAGGGGAGGTTCTAGGTTACCCCCCCAGCTCTCTACAAGCCATCTTTAAAGGGCTGCATGAAATGCTGAAAATACTCATTCTGTTTCATGAAACAGATATGTGAAACTGGGTGTCATACAGTGCTACACTTCCACAGAATCACAGTTGCAGTCAGAAGGGTCCTCTGGAGGCCATCTCTCCCAATCCTCCTGCTCAAGCAGGGACACTTGGAGGCAGTTGCCCAGGACCACATCCAGATGGCTTTTGAATATTTCCACAACCTCTCTGGGCAACCTGTGCCAGTGCTTGGTCATCCTCACAGTAAAAAAAGTGTTTCCTGATGTTCAGGGGGAAACTCCTGTATTTCTACATGTGCCCATTGCCTCTGGTCCTGTCACTGGGAACCACTGAAAACAATTTGGCTTTGCCTTCTTTGCAACTTATCTTCATGTATTTGTACACATTCATAAGATCCCCCTTCTAAGCCTTCTCTTCTCCAGACCAGATATTCCCAAATCTCTCATGTTTCCTCATAGGAGAGGTGCTCCAGTCCCTTCATCAGCTTTGTGGTGCTTTGCTGGACTCTGCCCAATAGCTCCACCTATCTCTTCTATTGGGGAATCCAGAACTGCACACAAGACTCCAGGTGTGACCTCACACAGTGCTGAGTAGAGGAGAAGGATGACTTCCCTCCCCCTGCTGGCAATACTTTGCCTAATGCAGCCCAGGATACCATTAGGCTTTTTTGCCACCAGGGCACACTGCTGCCTCATGTTCAACTTAGTGTCCGCTAGGAACCCCAGATCCTTTTCTGCAAAGCTGCTTTCCTGCTGTTCGGCCCCACGCAGATACCGGTGCTGCCAGCATATACTGGGGAGGTTGTTCCTCCCTGCGGTGTTTTGACCCTGGCTGAACACCAGGGGCCCACCAAAGCCGCTCTATCACTCCCCTCTTTAACCAGACAGAGGAGTGAAAAGTAAATCAAAGGGCTCATGGGTTGAGATAAGGACAGGGAGAGATCATTTTATCAGTTACCATCATGGGCAAAATGGACTCAAATTGATAAAATTAATTTAATTTATTACCAATCAAAATCAGAGAAGGAAAGGATAAAAACTGCTGAATCTTAAAACACCTCCCCCCCACCTCTCCCTTCTTCCTGGGCTCAACTTCACTCCTAGATTTCTCTACCTACTC
>NW_009260770.1:181173-192482 GCF_000687185.1 Egretta garzetta
GGGCTACAGGTGGATATCTGCTCCACTGTGGGCCTCCATGGGCTGCAGGGGGACAGCCTGCCTCACCATGGTCTTCACCACGGGCTTGCAGGGGAATCTTTGCTCCAGTGCCTGGAGCACTTCGTCCCTCTCCTTCTTCACTGACCTTGGTGCCTCCATGGCTGTTTTCTCTCACATCCACTCCCTTCTTTTCTCTCTCAGGCTACTGAGCCACAGCCTGTTTTTTTTCCTTCTTAAACATGTTATCAACAGAGGTGCTTCCACTGTCGCTGATTGGCTTGGCCCTGGCCAGTGGTGGACACAGGGAAAACTTCTCACAGAAGCCACCCCTGTAGCCCCCCCACTACTAAGACCTTGCCACGCAAACCCAATACACTCCCCAAGTGTAGGACTTTGCACTTCCCTGTGCTGAACACAAGAGATTCCTGTCAGATGTTTTTTCCAGCCTGTTGAAGCCCCTCTGGATGGCAGCACAACCCCACTCCTCCCAGCTTTGTGTCATGCACAAACTTGCTGAGGGTACACTCTGCCCCACCATCCAAATCATTAATGAAGATGTTGAACAGGAATGGACCCAATGTTGTCCCCTGGGAGACATACCTAGTTGCTGGCCTCCCACTAGACTTCATGCCACTGGTCATCACCCCCTGGGCCCAGACGCTCACTCAGCCAGTTTTCAATCCACCTTGCTGTTTGCTCATCCAGCCATACTTCATCATAGCTTCTCTATGAGGATCTTACAGGAGACAGAGTCAAAACCCTTCCTGAAGTCTAGATATGCAATATCCACTGCTCTCTCCTCATCTTCCATGCCAGTTGCTTCAACATATAAGACTAGTTGGTTGGTCAAGCATGGCTTCCCCTTTTTGAATCTTTGTTGACTACTCCCAAACACCTTTTTGTCCTTCATGTGCCTGGAAATGGTTACCAGCATTACTTGTTTCAGGATTTTACCTTTAGTTTATGCTGTATGTTCTACTGTATTTAAATTCCAGTATCACAGTAAAATCTCATATAAATTAACTTTCAAATCTTTAGAGGACTGTACTGGTGACTTTTAGACAATCTTGATTTTCCTATCTGCAAAGCAGGCTAAATAATATTTCACTGCTTCATATGGAACAGAATAAATTTATTTTAAATTGGTTCCTGAATTAAATGTATTTTGTAAAATCCTTTTTTTTTATTCTTTTTTTCTGACACGTGTAGGTAAGTGGAGCAGCTTTATCAGTCTTACATAATTAATTTATTGTAAAATTTGAACCAACAATATGCTAAATAGTGCATAATATAAAAAAAATGGTACATTTAGAATGCACTTTTCTGTAGCTGCTAGCCTGTAGAAGTGTCATATTCCAAGCTTAACAGAATTCTGGAAAATTATCTAGGATTTCAAAGAAAGAAAATAATTAGCTCTAACTTGGCATTCATTGAAATGTCTTTCCAGTCATTTATAAAGGCATTGATTTCATAGACTAGCTTCCAAATTCATGTTGGCAATAAATCATTAGCACCAAATTCTACACATGAGAACCAAGTAGTGAAATCACTAATCTACAGGGAAGCTGGGCAATTTCCAGTAATTTATTTACAAATCTCAGATAATTAATTTGATGGAAGGGTTGTCAGTGTTCACTTTTCATATCAATTTCTAGCTTCTATTAAAATTGTCTATTTTGGAGCACTTCATTTTTTGCCTATCCACCATCACAAATAATGAGGACAGAGAGAGTGTTTTTTTTCAGGGGGTGGGTGGGTGGTGGGTGTTTTTTGCTGGATATTTTTCTCTCCTGGCTTCCAATAAATAACATCTGACACTTGTAAGCTGTAGTAGCTATTAGTCTAAAGATATCTTCATTGGCACCTCTAAAATTGCCACATAATGGCTAATATTATAACTATTTGAGGAATAGTCATGTATTATTTCCTCTCCTTCTCTCCATTTTTTGTCAGTTTAAGCAGTTTTTAAGTACATATGTTATTTTCTAAAGCAAAGAAAGTTTTTTTATGCATCAACTTAAAAAATAACATGGTCATTAAAAAAACTATTATTGTGTTCTCCTTGAACAGTAGTTAGCAAAACTGTCAGCTACCTGTTTTCTGCATGGTCTTTGGAATGTTTTAAAAGTTAGAAAACACACAGCTTGAATTTCACATGCCTGGTGGCATATACGTATCTGGTGGTTAGAGGCTGCAAAACCAATAAAAAATCCTTGTGACTCAGAGACCAGTGAAATCTAATACAGAAATCACAGATAAAAGAGGAATGTGGAAGTCAACAATGTCAACTTTTTTGTCAGTGTTTAGCATCCTTGTCACTCAGATCTTCATGAATGTCTGAAATAGCTTCTAATATCAATCGATCGAAGAGGGTGTGCCACCCCAAATTTGCTCTCTGTACCATCACTGTAGCTATACAAGAACTAATTATACAAAATGTGAAAAGCCTACTTGTTTTCTCTCATTACTACATTTTCAGTAGTATACTTACCCCTTGACTGGAGGATTTCTGCCTGCTGCTTTTGCTTCTTTTATTCATTATAAAGAATTCAGTTTAGAGAGGGAACACAGCTCTCTGTAATAACCACTATTGCAAACAATATAGTAAAGTGAAAAATATTATTCAATATACTTCTCTTTCACCTGTTTATCTTTTTTGAGTTACTACTTATTTTCTCCACTAGGTCAGACTTTTAAAACTTGAGGTTAGCTTGTGATGAAACTAGACCTAAATTTAAAGTTTTCTCTTCACTATGTTCAGCATGTTTGTGTTAAAATTCTCATGTTTTTTTTTTAATGTTATTGCCATGTTTTTTATAATACAGTTTAATTGAAAGAATATTTTATCCCTTTTTTCTCCAACTTTGCTTTTTTTCAGTCCTTGTGTTTTGATTCTCTGATTGATCATATTTAGATCAAACATATTATTTGCAAGACTAGATGAGAGAATAAGAAATATTTCCATAACTCACAGCTTAAGCTGCTGCTTTGTTTTAATAGTCCTGTCCCAGGTAGTCTATTTCTACCTTTCTAGTCTCTATTTTTAAAATTGTGTTTATTCTGATGATGTGATATTTATAGTAAAAAAAAAAAATAGGAAAACTCTTTGTCTTCTCATTTGCAGAATCAACCAATTGGCACCTACCATATTAAACTTTAACACATACTATTTTTTTTTTCTTTTTCTTCTCAAGAAGAAAGGCTGTGTTGCATTTACAGAGCTGTGTGTTTTGACCTGCATTGGGCATTACTTCTAACATTCTGCTCTCAATTCATGTGCAATTAAGTGTGTTCTCGACAGCAGCAGATACATGATTTGTATGATACATGTGCAGAGATAAATTTCCATTTTATAAATGCACTTTTAAAAGCATTATCATAGCTCCTAGAAGGCCAGTCATGGCTGAGTTCTTGTACTTAGTAGTAGAGACATTATGATCTAAACTACACTGTCTGTTTCAACAACTTTACGCGTTAACAACATTAAAAAAAACCCCAAACATTGTCTATGTACATACAAGATCTTCAGGGAAACAAAGAGCAAAATGTTGGATATATCTTCTGATTGTTTGTGTGACGTTTCCTGTTAGGAACATGTCTTTTGATTCAGGCCTAAGTTTACTTTGAGAACAACTGAAATGGTACAAAACAGGGACAAGTATAGAGCTAATGATTTTGCAGTACAGGCTTGCTTACTGGCTTTTTTATATAGTAGTGCAACATTAGAGACCAAGAGGAGTATGTGTATCTTTCTCTATGAAAATAAGCTGCGCTTAAAAAAAAAAAAAATTACTTTCAAAATGACTAGTACGCACAAGAACTCAGGCTTTCCAAGCTGATAGAAAAATAAACGGTATACCATTAATACCTACTTTTTTCTTAATCCAAGTTCCAGTCCCCAAGTTATAAAAAATAGTTTGAGCCAGGCAACGTGATCTAGTCTTTTTGATAGAAGTTATTTTCTAAGTCAGATTATGCATCAACACTACAACAATTTTGTCTGATAATTTAGAGACCGTCTCTTTGTAAACATTTTATGATTCTATGATTCCACTTCACCTTCTTCTTGTTCGCTATGTTGTGATTAAAATGCTGTGTTGTTTAGAGAATTTAAGTCATAAAAAAATGGAAAATCATCAAACCTTGTAAGAGCATTTCCGAACTTTGTCAACACAGATTTTAGTAAAACAGGTGATTTGTCATTAGTTGTTAGTTACGACAAAACTGTTCACATGTCTCCAAAATGATATAAGATTTCGGAACTAGGCCTCTTAAAATGTAGGTTTGTCCTGGTTTTGGCTGGGATAGAGTTAATTTTCTTCATAGTAGCTAGCATAGTGCTGTGTTTTGGATTTAGTACCAGAAGAATGTTGATAACACACTGATGTTTTCAGTTGTTGCCAAGTAGTGCTGAGACTACTCAAGGACTTTTGGAGCTTCTCCTGCTCGGCCAGGTGCAGAACGAGCTGGGAGTACAGCACAGCTAGGACAGCTAACCCAAACTGACCAAAGGGCTATTCCATACCATATAACGTCATGCTCGGGGGTTTAGTTGGTCGGTTGGTCGCAGGCAGAGTGGTCGCAGCTTGGGCTGTGTGATCGTGGCTCGGGGAGAATGATCGCTGCTCGGGATGGGCTGGGCATCGGTCAGCGGATGGTGAGCAATTGCATTGTGCATCACTTGTTTTATATATTCTGTATATTCTCTTACCATTATAATTATCACTATTGTTATTCTTCTCTCTTATTAAACTGTCTCTATCTCAACCCCTGGGTCTTACTTTTTTTTTCTTTTCTCCGATTCTCTCCCCCATCCCACAGAGGGAGGGGGGGAGTGAGTGAGCAGCTGCGTGGTGCTTAGTTGCCAGCCGGGTTAAACCACGACAAGGGTGAAAGCCTGAATGGAGTTAGAGACAAAGTAAGGACAAAACTTTCACTGAGACTTGCAATATGTGTGTCTGCATCAGGCTGCCTGTAGCTCAGATGTATATACATAATCTATAATGTCCTGCACATATGTATGATCTATAGTGTCTTGAGGCATAAACACTGGAATTTTATGGGATCCTCCTGCCTGAATCTCACCATGTAACAAGGTTACAAGACCTAATAGGTGCATAATGACTGAACCATAGTGATGAGGTATGACTCATTTAGACAGACTTAAAAATAAGTTGTGCTTGGTTTTATATAAAATTACCATTTCATGTTCTGTACTCTGTGGCTGGAAGTTTTCCATAAGTCTGTCACTTAAGCCTTATTTCTGTCCAACCAGTGTGGGTAAATGTAAACTCGGCCTCAAGCACAGTCTTGAAGATAACATAGATCTGGCCTTCAGAAACAAAATATTGATGCATATGGGAATATTTCAAAAATCTATACAAGAATGAGATCATAGAGGAGGTAAATACAGCTGAATAGGTCATGGTTACACAATCTTTTCTGGTTTTCCATTACATTTAATTTTCATTGACTTTTTTTTCCCAAATAGAGTTAAGCATAAGACAATTATCTTAACATTATTTTTTTTTTAATAGAAACTGCTGTCTTGTGTCCTTTGTAGCAGTTTGTCTGTAACTGTATTCCAGCAAAGCACCCTGATACCAGTTTCACTGGAAGCAAAAGAAAGCAAACAAAAAGAACTCAAAAAACCAAACTATGAACCAAACAAACACTGAATTTATTTCAAAATTCAGTATATGCTTATGTTCTTTTTCTAGGGGGTAAATGAATAAAAACTGAGACAATCAGATGGATGTGATTTATTTTTAGGAACAATGAAATGTAAACTAAAATTGTTTTTGAGCAGAAGGCTAGAGGCATAGAACTATAAAAGGAATTGTAACTCTTTGTTGGACTCAAGAGACCAAGTCCCCAACCCCTTTGAATTTGGATTTTTAAAAAGTCCAGGGGAAAAAAAAAGGAAATTAAAAGATTAGAAGGAACACTAATCTAATGTTGTTCAATATTTTGCTACAGCTCAAGGAAGGCCCTGTGGCTGAACCATTACTTCTAATATTATGTTCCCTTTCTAGATTGCATTCTATTAATGTTTTTGTTTGGTTTTTTTTTTTGTACCACACTGTGAAGGGACATAGAACTTTTATCTTTTATTTAAAATTAATGAGGAGTATATCACTTTACTAGGAAAAGACATCAGAAGAAACCCTTTTCCCTTAGAAAAGGAAACACAGATTTCTAAGCAGATTTCATTTTCAGTTCTGGATCTTCCTGGCTTCTTATATGACCTTCGACAAATTATTTAAAGTGCCTATCCTGAAGTTCCTGCATTTTTATGCTATACTGATATTTGCAAAGTAACTTATGTGCATTGCATGCTTTCATTAAAATCTATATTGTGATATAGATTCAAGATAGCAACATGAAATTTTTTAGCTAATCAAGGGCTCTTGGCTACATATCTTCCATTCAGTTCAGATGTGCTGAAGCAATATATTGTAGCTAAAAGACATTGCCATTTAAAAATTTTAGACAATGTTTGGTAATTTGAAGTTAATGAAGCTCCAGCTCAACCTGAAACAAATTCAGTCTTCATAAAGATTCAGTCTTGGAATTTGCGTATCACTTCATATGACACTCCTTACATTACTGGACAAAAATGTAGGTTTTTTCCTTCACACTAGCCCCTGGGAAATACCTCAGAGCATCATATCCCTGATAAAAGAAAACTCTCATGATTTATGAGATATCCGCAAGGCTGGCTGAAGTAAAGTGTGCATCTTATGATGCAACCAGTTATCCAGTTAACCAGACTTTTCCTAAACTTACAAAGTTAATTTTGATACAGTAGCTGCAGGTGTCTTTCTCCTATGGTACAAGGTGTTTGAGAACACTCCACACTCTCCTGCAGACATCTGAGACCCTGGGACTGTATGCATGAAATGTAGGAGTCAGCTCAGCAGTCTGTCCCTCTCACCTTCCCACCCCACCACCCTTTCCCAAAGATAGTGTTTCACTCTGTGAATTTCTCAGGACCATTAAGTGTTCTTAAAAAGTATGTTAATTGAGCAAATTAACTGTCTATTTCTATCTAATGGAGCATTCAAAAAATTAGAAGAGCTCTAAACTAAGTATTTTGACTGTTGTTTCTTTTTCTAAGTACCCTATGCACTCAGCTGTTCTATCTTCTAACTTTTTTATAGAAGTCTCTTTTATCCTGAATGTTGCAAATACAGGACAATGCATTTACTCAACTGAGCAACTCATTACAGTATTCACCACAATGAATTGTGGGGCAATTAAGTTTAAGGAAGATTAATTTTAACCTATGTGATTAAGGTAGCCAATACGTAATAATCATAGGATAACAAAGCAAATACACAGAGTAAAACAACCTGAATGGGGGTAATAAGAAAACTACAGGAGCATTCAAAAAATTAGAAGAGCTCTAAACTAAGTATTTTGACTGTTGTTTCTTTTTCTAAGTACCCTATGCACTCAGCTGTTCTATCTTCTAACTTTTTTTATAGAAGTCTCTTTTATCCTGAATGTTGCAAATACAGGACAATGCATTTACTCAACTGAGCAACTCATTACAGTATTCACCACAATGAATTGTGGGGCAATTAAGTTTAAGGAAGATTAATTTTAACCTATGTGATTAAGGTAGCCAATACGTAATAATCATAGGATAACAAAGCAAATACACAGAGTAAAACAACCTGAATGGGGGTAATAAGAAAACTACAAGATGAATTATTGTCCACATTAATGTATTCCTGAAAGTCCAGATAGGAAACAAACCAGTTCAAATTAAATCATGTTTGCAACAGTCCATTACCCACAAAAAGATCAGGCAGTTTGTTCCTTCCATATGATTCGCCTGTTTGAAATTCTATAGCTGTTAACTATAGTAGTTTATTTGGCACATGCCACAAGAAAGCCCAGATTCTTCATTCACTCATCAGAAAACTGATAGATCATCACGAGTTTTCCAAACTATGTTTCATTTATATGGAAATCTAATTAACAGCAAAGAAAATCTCCTCAGCTCATATGGAGTCATGACATGTGGGTGAAATCAGATTGGATGACTTCAAAACAGACATACATTACAATCCACATGAAGCCTAGCACAAGAGATTCAGCAATTTCTTACAATTTAACAGAACTCATACTCATTTACTTAATTTCAAGATGACTTTCCACTTTAACAAAGTTAATTACATGCTCCCAGTTTTCCTGAAGTGAAGGCCATAGCCCCCAGTTACCACAAAGATTAGAAGGAAGATACTCATTAACAAGGTCCATTGGTATCCAGAATGTCTGATCACATTGTATTGAAAAAAAAAAAAGATCCAGCATAGGTCAACATTCAACAGAGATTTATTCAAAGCATTTTGTATAATTTAATATCTTCTAATGAGTTTATTTGGAAAATAATTATGATGGTAATAACAAGATGACTTTAACTGTATTCTCTCTCTGCACAGTAATACTTTTTTTCACCCCATTATATATGGTACATATATATGTTCACTGAATGACCCCAAAATTATAAAATGCAGTCATGAGTTCTCATCCTCATTTGAAACGGTTTTGTTATTCTTCTTTTTATCAAGCAGTCAAGTGTCACATGTCTGAAAATTGTTGTTTTCTAGTCTATTGGCAAAAAATTATAGGTTTTTATTCTAACATATAAATGCAAGAAAGTGCTGGAAACCAATTTTCAAAATACTATAATCATCTTGGCTTATCACAGTTCTTATTAATCTAGATGTTCTTGTTATATATTATTCTTCCTTTTCCAACTTCAAAAAACCATTGCAATTTATTGCTCACAGAAAAATTGATCTTCCAATTTTCTTTTCATGTTTATTTGTTTTATTTTTGTCTTCATTACATACTAAACCATGTTGAGTTATCTGACTCTTCCAGGTTATTTTACCCATCTCTTTCTGCCCATCATGAAACTCAGCAGAGTTTGCAAAATAAACTGAATTCCAGGAGAGGCTTAATCTTTTTTTCTTGCTTGTGGTGTTTTGCATACTTTCTGGTTATGTAATTATTATAGATATTTTTTCCCTTTCAGTTCTCAAAGGGAAATAGTGCTTACAATTACTCTGAGAATACACCTGAGAAAAGTCTGGGTCTTCAATATAAATCTAATTCATCCATTTACTTACTTAAAGGCATATCTTACAAAGAGAAATCCTTAATAGCCACTGCTCGAAAACATCTAACTGAAAAAAAATAATTACAAAACCACCTGAAGTAGTCCTCTATGCTTTAAAAAAGACTGTGTTTGTACTATACATGTTATAGTGTATGAGAGAGTGGATAGCAACCAGGTTTTGGATATTAGGAATTCAGAGGACATCACTGACCTTTCTAATCCAGGGTATTTTATCCACTGATGATACACCTTTCTTCTGACTGTGAGGAAAGTAAATTTATTCCACTGTTCAAGACACAAGGACACATGCTGTGTTGAGCTACCGGTAGAGTCTAACGAAGGAAACTGTGAACAGACAAAAGTTTTCCTGAGTGACTCGGAAGACTGATGTGCATAAGAATTTCACCAGAACAGAAATTCAGCAATGAATTTAGGGATGGAGCAGGACACTATAGAGGTATTTTTCAAATGTGGAAAACCAGTGAAATGTTCAAGGATTCAAAGCTTCCAAATGAAAATCACATTTTATGCTTTCAAAGTGATTTTTTTAAATTTTTTTTTATTGAAGGCTTAATCTTTAGAATCCTTCTAAAATAGTTTATTCTTCTGCACTCTTCATAAATCTGAGGTGTTCACCCATGAACACTAACCACTCAAGTGCATTTATATGCATTTTATTTGGTTTTGTCTTATAATTCTAAATAAAAGGCTAGTTATTAATAGAACTGTGAAAAGGCAAGTATCATTCTAGATTTATAATAGTATAGGATATTACGCTATTCCCTCATACATATTTGGTTGCAGATTTCTACTAAAGAAATAGAGGAAGTCTAGATCTTCATTTAAAGGGATGAGAAACATGTGGAGCCTCCCAGAAGAGCAATATTTATTATTATTATTTATTTATTTTACATTAATATTTAAATTATACTTGGGGATTTTGTTTTTCCTTAAGAGAATCCCATGAGGGAAAGGACTCAATCCTCCACTATAAAACCTCTAGGAAATAGTTAATGAAAGAGGGGAAAAAAAGGTAGACAATTATTATAAAATGCACTGAAAAATTATACCCTTTCTATGGATTTTTTTTAGCTTTTCAGCTAAATATTTTCTTTAGCAGAAAATATTGTCCATATAATTCTACAGAATTTTCAACAGAAGATCAGAGATTGTTTGCACTATCAAGAAATATCTAAGAGAAAAAAGCAGTATAGTGAAGTCAGAAAATCTTTAAGCCAATGGAGTTTAGATCATATTCAATTAGTGAATCTTTACCTGCCACAAAAACATTCAGGTTTTCTGTGTGCAGGTTACACTACCTACAGCACACTTTCAATCTCGCTCTGAACATATAGGTAATTATCCTCATACTGCTAGTATTGAACAAAAATTTCAAACATTAGACTCACTCTCTGGATTTCCACTGAATGTGTTCTATGAGAAAACAGTGGTGTTTAACTCGACCAAGAGCAGTGAAGCAAAAGCAGCCAAGACTGTGGCCAGGAATAGTGTGCTTCAGTTTGTGGGATTATATTTATAAAAGTGTTTTCCTGTGGCTAATTTAATCTCCAGCTATTTCCTTTGTTCAATACAAAAAAACCACTAAACTTTTCAGGTACCTCTTATAAGTGAATAAAAATGAAAAACACCATTTGCATTTTCATTAGCATAGACATTTTGTTTTCATCAAATATATGCCAAATGACCAATCTGCACTAAGTGGTTGATGGCAATTACTTCTGAAATTAGAAAAAGATGTTATTAAACTAGTGAACCTCATTAGCCTTATTTGCATGAAGTATAAAGTAACTTATAATCTTAGAGAAACTTAGAAAGGAACATATTTGCTTGGGGTTGAATTAAAATAATTTCAGTGTTATGCAGCAGCAAATTATATCCTTTTAAGTAAGTCAGTAAAATATGGGAACACTGCTGGTGCTATTTTGCATGTGCTATCTATATCCACAAGTCACCAAAGAGTGTATCTTATTTACTGAATGAGGATGTGTAAGGATATGCTTCTGAAATGTTGTTTTATCATAGAATCATAGAATCATAGAATCATAGAATCATAGAATGTTTTGGGTTGGAAGGGACCCCTAGAGGTCATCTAGTCCAACCCCCCTGCAGTGAGCAGGGACACCGCTAACTAGATCAGGTTGCTCAGAGCCCC